>NW_004444054.1:2348031-2389050 GCF_000243295.1 Trichechus manatus latirostris
GTCACTGGACTCCTGTACCTCGTTAGTCTCATTTGGTTTTACGGGGCTGTCCACTCCCAGGCTGAACAGTGAACCTCAGAGGTAACTTCACCACTGAGCTAAAAGGGTGTCTGGGGGCCATTAATTTTTTAATTTTTGGTGAACATATACACAACAAAACATACACGCATTCTACAATTTTCACATGTATGGTTTATTGACAATAGTTACATACTTCCCATTGTGTCACCATTCTCCCTATTTCTGCCCGTATTGTTTCACCACCGTTGACTTAGACTCTCTGCCCCTTAAAGTTCTCGTCTGTGCTTTTCAGTTACTCTTGTCCGTTTAATCTCATATCGACCACTCTTTAAAAGAATGCAATGCTCAAGGTGAACTTTCTTTATTAAATGGCCTACATTGTTGTTTAAAGATGACTTCATGAGCTTAAAAGTTGTTTCCAAGCAATAGATTTGGGGGCTCCTCTAGTCTCAATGTGTCCAATAAGTCTGGTTTATAGTAAGAATTTGAAGTTCTGTTCCACATTTTTTCCTTGTTTTGACCAAGATCCATCTATTGGGTCCTTGATCAAAACTTTCAGTAATGGTAGCCAGGCATCATCCATTTCTTCAAATCTCATGGTAAAGAAGGGAGTAGTTCATGGAGGCAATTAGACCTGCCGTCCGTTTCCTTCTCTGATTCCCTGGCCTCCTTCTTCATCTGTTACTCCAGGTGCATAGAGACCAATTGTTGTATCTTGGGAGGCCACTGGCAAGCTTTTAAGACCCTACTTCCTGAACTAGGTGGTAGGCGGCTCTAGAATTTTTTATTCCTAGTAATCATAGATGTGTCTTGAGAGCAAGAACTTATAATCATATCCAGTGGAGTATGCTGAGGTCAGCCAGGAAGTGCTGCCAAAATGGATGGTCAAGCATGAATGGTGGTGGCAAGGAACCAAAGCTTAGTGCAGAGTGTCAACCAGGGTCAGAGCGAGAGATAAGGCAAGACCGAGTGTGTGGACAGAACCCAGAAGGGAAAGCACTACTCGCTTCCCTTGGTCAGGGCCAATGGGCACCTTTGCCTGTAGCTGTATTCTTTAAATACTTTATAAATATTGCCATCGAGTTGATTCCGACTCATAGCGACCCTATAGGACAGAGTAGAACTACTCTGTAGGGTTTCCAAGGAGCGGCTGGTGGATTCCAACTGCTGACGTTTTGGTTAGCAACTGTCTTAGTTATTTAGTGCTGCTATAACAGAAATACCACAGGTGGATGGCTTTAACAAAGAAATTTATTCTCTCATAGTCTAGGAGGCTAGAAGTCTGAATTCAGGGCACCAGCTCCAGGGGAAGGCTTTCTTTCTCTGTCGGCTCTGGGGGAAGGTCCTTGTCATCAATCTTCCCCTGGTCTAGGAGCTTCTCCGTGCAGGAACCCCAGGTCCAAAGGATGCACTCTGCTCCTGGTGCCACTTTCTTGGTGGTATGAGGTCCCCTTGTCTCTCTGCTTGCTTCTCTCTTTTATATCTCCAAAGAGATTGATTTAAAACATAATCTAATCTTGTAGATTGAGTTCTGCCTCATTAACATAACTGCCTCCAGTCCTGCCTCATTAACATCATAGAGGTAGCATTTATAACAGATAGGAAAATCACATCAGATAACAAAATGGTTGACAATCACACATTACTGGGAATCATGGCCTAGCCAAGTTGATACACATTTTCGGGGGACACAATTCAATCCATAACAGCAGCCAAGCTCTTAATCACTGTGCCACCAGGGCTTCTATATATATTTTTTTAATTGTATTTTTGGTGAAAATATACACAGCAAAACAGGTTCCCATTCAGCAATATCTACCCATATTGTTCAGTGACATTGGTTACATTCTACACATTGTGTCAACAACCTCGTTATTTCTGTTCTAGTTGTTTCATTCCCATTAATTTAATCTCATTGCCCTCCTCCCCCCAGTCTTCTCACTCATGCTTTAGAGTAACTGTTGACCATTTGGTCTCATATAGTTGATTTTTTAAAAGAGCACAGTACTCAAAGGTGACATTCTTTACTTTTTGAGTTAACCTGCTATTTAGTTAAAAGGTGACTTCAGGGGATAGTTTCTGTTCAAGGTTTAAAGAATATCTCAGGGCAATAGTCTCAGGGATTCCTCCAGTCTCACAAGGCCCAGTAAGTCCGAGTTCTTTTGAGAATTTGAAGTTTTGTTGCACAATTTTTCCCCTTTCTATCAGGATCCATCTGCCATGATGCTGATCAGGACATTGATATTGGTAGCTGTGGTGGTTAAGATTGTGTGTCAACTTGGCTGGGCCATGATTCTCAGTGTTTGGACAGTCGTGTAATATTGTGGTCACTTCTCTGTTGAAATTTGATATGTGATTGCCCCCATGATGGGGTCTGCTGTGAGTAGCCAGTTTGTTGAAGGGGAGTTTCCTTGGGCATGTGGCCTGCATCAAGTGTGGGCAGACGTTCTGGCAGGGCTTGGGGGCTTTTGCTCATTCTGGATCCTGCAGCTGGCTCCTGTTCTTTAGACCTTTTGTTCTCAGGACTTGAGCTAGCAGCTTACCTGCAGTCTTGCCTGCCGATCTTGGGATTCGTTGATCTTCACAGTCTGTGAGAAACAGCCTTGCTCTCCAACCTGCCAATCTTGGGCTTGCCAGCCTCTGAGGCTATGTGAATCAGGACTTGGGATGTTCCAGCCTCTACAACAGCGTGAGCCATTTCCTTGATATAAATCTCTCTCTATATATATATTTATACGCTTAACTGATTTTGTTTCTCTAGAGAACCCAGCCTAAGACAGTAGCGGAGGGCAGCTATATTCTTAAGGGCCTCTAACTTGGAACTGATTGCCTCGGGCCTTTCTAGAAGTTGCAGGCCTGATGATCAGAACAAAGTAAAATGGTGTGGTAGTAGAGACAGCTTTGAAGACCACCTATCAGAATGCTCAACAGATTTCATTATTTGATTTGCTGATATTTAAATATGAAAATAGATTTTTAAATAAATTTCTTTCTTTTTTTTTTTTTTTGCTGATATGTTGCTTTCGGGTTTTCCATGGGTTCTTTTTTTTCTCCTGTAATGAGAAATTTTAGTTTGCCACCAATCAATCAAATATCAACAAAGAAAACTTGGAATTAAATCAAAAATACATTTTCTCTTCAAAGTATTTGCTAGTGATTTTACCTGCATACCTACAGGTTAACTTTCCAATCTTTAAAATAACATGATATGTGAAATTCTATTTTTTAAAATTCATCAGCAAGTCCACCTGGCTGTGACTGCCATTTTTGGTTGCCTTGGTGACAGGCTCAAGCCTCTGCTCCGTTGTTTCAGCTTAATGGGACAATACAGTAGTCTAGTGTCTTTGAGACCTCCACTGTTTCACGCGTCTTTAAATTTATAACTATAGATACTGGGTACAATTAACAAAGACTTTGGAAGGAGGAATCCTGTCAGCATTTGACACCACTGAATCATGCCTTTCTAGGTTTCCTCAATGGGATGCTTTCTTTGGAATTGTAGAAAAAAGTCAAGGGAAAACATGATCACGTGGGGAACTGTTCTTTGACAATCCTTAAAGCAAATGGAGTCTTCTTGAAGAATTCTTCGTTTTCAGCCAAGATTCAGAATAGCTGGAATACTAGGGCTTAGGTCTTGAGGGGAGGGAAAACATCTCTGCTACTGCAGTCTTACACTTGTTAGATCAGAAGTGATTTTGAGCTTTCCTAGAAAGGTTCAGATTTATGCCGACTGGCAAGTCTCCCCTTGGCAGGAGAACAAAGGCTCTGATTAAGAGGTTGTGTCACTAGGGGTATATAAACCCGTTGCTGTCAAGTTTGATTTCGACTGACCGTGCTCCATATGGTTTTCAATGGCGATTTTTCAGAAGTAGATCACCAGGGCTTTCTACCGAGGCCCCTCTGGATGGACTTGAACCACCAATCTTTCACTTAGCAGCTGAGTGTTTAACTGTTTGTACCACCCAGGGACTCTAGTGGTTAAGCACTGGGCTGCTAACTGGAAGTTTGGCAGTTGGAACCACCAGCTGGTCCAAGGCAGAAAGATGTGAGTCTGCTTCCGTAAAGATTACATCCTTGGAAACACTGTGGGGCAGTTCTACTCTGTCCTACAGGGTCACTATAAGTTGGAATCGACTCAACGGCAATGGATTTTTTTTTTTTTTTGGATGAGTCACTGGGAGTAAGGTGGAAGCAAGAAAGCCAAACCTGTGCACGCAGACTGTGTTATTGCTATACAAGTGTGGTGGTGGTGTGTGTGGGGGGAATTCAGGATAAATCTTCACCATCAGACTAAGACAAACTAGGAAGAAAGGCCTGACAATCTACTTCTGAAAATTAGCCAATGACAACCCTATGGATCATAACATTCCAATCGCAACAGATCATGGGAATGACACAAAACCAGGCAGTGTTTCCTTCTGTCATCCGTGGGGCCTCCATGATTCAGAACCAACTCCACAGCAGCTAACAACGTATACTAGCAGGGGGATCTCTGCTTTTCCTAGCCTGTTTCTTGGTTGTGTTATGCAGATGACTTGGGTAATGAGCGAATTGAAAGTTTATAGGAAAGGGTGGATTGATTTGTATTGAAAAGGGCTGAGAATCACTTTGTGCTAATCCCCAGTCCCACTACCGATATGCTGAACCTGGATCTCTGCTATTCAAGAAAGGGGAGTTTGTGCTGAAAACCCTCCCTGAACAATTATTATATTAATTCCGGTAAAGAGCCACTACCCTAATTGATGCAATCATGGAACACGTCAGATTTGGAGAGAAGGTACATTTAGAAGTAGGTGGGGCAGGAAATGATGCATTTTGACATGTTGTTAGTTACCAACTCATGGCTACTCCATGTGTACAAAGTAGAGCTGTGCTCCATAGGGTTTTCAACGGCTGTGGCCTTTTAGAAGCAGATCACCAGGCATATCTCTCCAGGTGCCTTTGGGTGGCTTGGAACCCCCAACCTTTCAGCTAGTAGTTGAGTGCTAAACTGTTTATACCACCCAGGGATTGAATTTTGACTCATAGCAACCCTATAGGACAGAGTAGTTCTGCCCTACAGGGTTTCTAAGGAGCGGCTGGTGGATTTAAACTGCCAACCTTTTGGTTAACTGCCGAGGTCTTCACCACTGCGCCACCAGGGCTCTGAATTCTGACATAAGTAACAATAAAAAATAGCTGTAGTATAGAGTCTTGCTACTCAAAGTGTGGTCTGCAGACCATCAGTATCGACATCACTTGGAACCTTGTTAAAAATGCAGACTCTCAGGCCCTTGCAGCCCCGTGTAATCAGACTCTGCATTTTCACAAGGTCCCTCCATGGTGCATACGGGCATTCAAGTTGGAGAACAGCGGTCTAGTGAAATGGTGGCGTTCCCGCCTCCAGTCCCATTTCGCCTTTACCGTTTTCTAGTCGTGGCAAAGGCACACCACAGCGATGAAGGGTGAGGGCTCTGGGGTCAGACTGCCTGGTTCACATGGTACTAGCATGCCATAAATACTGAGACCATGGGCAAGATGCAAGTGTGTGCCTCAGCTTCCCCATCTGTAAAATGGGGACAACAGTATGCCTACAACTCTGGGTTGTTATGAGGATGAAATGATAAATCCAAATAAAGCACTTATCACAGTTCTAGAAGATAGTAAGTGTTCAGTAAACGCTGTTGTTAGTTGCCCTCAACTTGGCTCCAACGTTATGTACAACAGAACAAAACGTTGCCCGTTCCCGTACCAATTTCATGATTGTTGGTATGTTTGAGTCCATTGTTGCAGCTATTGTAGTGCCTTCAGACCTAGGGGCCTCATATTCCAGTGCTATATCAGACAGTGAGGAGCCTTGGTGGCGCTGTGGTTAAAGCACTTTGCTGCTAACCTAAAGGTCGGTGATTCAAACCCACCAGGCGCTCCTCGGGAGAAAGATGCGGCAATCTGCTTCCGTAAAGATTCACAGCCTAGGAAAACACTGTAGGGCAGTTCTACGCTGTCCTATAGGGTCACTATGAGTCAGAATTGTCTTGACGGCAGTGGGTTTGGTTTTGGTTTGGTGTATCAGACAATATTCTGTTGTGATCCGTAGGGTTTTCATTGGCTAATTTTTGGGAGCAGGTTGCTGGGCCTTTCTTCCTAGTCTGTCTTAGTCTGATGAAGCTTGATGAAACCTGTCTACCATGGGTGACCCTGCTGGTATTTAAATTGCGGGCGGCATAGCTTCTAACATCACAGCGACACACAAGCCACCACAGCATGACAAACTGGCAGACTAGTGTCGGAACTGCTGGAGAACCAGTACTTGTTTCTTCATATTGTACGATGTCGGACTAGTCTCTTAACTTCTCTAGACCTCGGGTTCTACATCAAGAACACAAGGACAGTAATAACTAGGTTCGCTTGTGGTGAGGGTTAGCTAGGTAAATGTGTTCCGGTCTGTGAAAGCCTTTACAGATGTTAGGATGCTGTTATCAACAGCCCGGCAGAGGAGGAAGGACAGGTATGAAGACGTGCCTTCCAGCCAGTCCCCAGCAAGAAGGCAAACCTTGCAATGTTAAGGGGAAGGGTGGACACGTGTTTGGACCACCAAGGGTTTTCCGAAGTGAGAATCAGACCACCTTCAACTACGTGATAAGGTGAAAGGTCAGTGGACTCATGTCATCCTGACCTTTGTGTCTTATTCTCTCCACCTCCACCTACGAACTGGACCAGACCACCCAAGAAGGGACATTTGCTTAATGACTGGTGGGTAAACTACAGCACTGCATGCTTCTTGG
The DNA here is from genome assembly GCF_000243295.1 of Trichechus manatus latirostris. Taxonomy (NCBI): domain Eukaryota; kingdom Metazoa; phylum Chordata; class Mammalia; order Sirenia; family Trichechidae; genus Trichechus; species Trichechus manatus. The sequence goes on from NW_004444054.1 coordinate 2,354,817, forward strand.
CCTGGTAGGAAGCCTAGAGTAGCAGGGGTTTCTGGCCTGTTGTTGTTGGTTCCATCGCGTTGATTGTGACTCACGGTGACCCCATGTATGCAGAGTAGAACTGTGCTCCACGGGGTTTCTAAGGCTGTGACCCTTCAGAAGCAAATCACCAGGCCTGTCTTCTGAGGCACCTCTGGGTGGGTTTGAACCACCAACCTTTTGGCTAGTAGACAAGCGCTGGACCATTTGTGCTACCCAGGGATTGGCCCCAAACTTCCCTTTTCCTTTCTTGTCTTAGACAATGATTTACACAGCAGCCACAATGGACTCTTCCCCTCACATTTCCAGTACCATTTATAATTTTGACTATCCTCTGAGGGTGCAGCCAAGTATTCCTAGGATGTACTTCGTTATTGGTGGGACCGCGAGACAGCCGATAAAATCTTTTGCAAGCTCTTCCTGTAGCTTGCTTAGCGCCTGTTGTCGTGTGTCTTTGAGTTGATTCCCATAGTGATTCCATGTGACAGAGTAGAACTGCCCCACAAGGTTTCCTAGGCTGTCATCTTTAGGGAAGCAGACTGCCGCATCTTTTTCCTGCAGAGAGGCTGGTGGGTTCGAACGGCCAACCTTTTGGTTAGCAGCCGAACGCTTAACCGCTGTGCCACCACGGCTCCTTGCTTAGTGTCGGTGGGGCAGAAAAGCTGACTGTGGATTTACTGCCACTGCTGGGAAGATTTGGAAGGTTTCTGGATGGATGGCAAGGACTCAGTAGCAAACATCACATTTTTTCTCCACGAAGGTTCTGAGGGAGGGAAGCATGGTGAACCTCAGTCTGAAGTGCCTCAGGACACTGTAGGGCCCGTGTGTTAGTGTGACCACTACTGAGAACTCTGTCAGCCTCCAGAAACCTCACATCTGTGAATGTGCCCCAGTTTGGAAAGAAAAATATTCATGCCAATTCACAGTCTACTCACTAATTTATTCTTGGTGCCCTGCCTCATGAGTTTGTCTTCAGCTCTGTGCATTGAGTCCATAGCATCTTTTTCTTTGCCTTTCTGGTCTTCCAAAAGAGCCTCTAGGGGTGAAGTGAAAAGGACATCATGGTTGGTTAAGTGGAGGGTCAGCAAAAATGAGGGAAAGCTTCCATGAGGTGGATTGATACAATAGCCACAGTAAGGGGCTCAGACATACCAACGATTATAAAGATGGCGCAGGACTGCGCAATGTTTGATTCGGTTTCACGTAAGGTCGTGATCAGAATAGATGGCAGCTAACACCAGCATGAGTGTTCCATGCCCTCTAAAACTGCAGTTGCTAAATTCTAAAACCCAAGGTCAACACTTGAGAAGCTTAAGCTCTGCCAAACAAGTCTTCCATTTTCCCTTTGAATGATTTGTGCCACATCTGGAACCATCTACAATACCTTTGACAGCAAAATGTCTGCCTCCCAGAGTAGAGATGCCAGTGCTGAGCTATCCAGCCATGCAGGCTCATTAAGCACGCCCCCACCCTGCCCCGCCTGTATTTTCAGACTTTGCTGTTCGATCGCATGTTGGGTGAAGGACCCTTTCTGTCTCAGGAACAATGTTAGGTACTGTTCAGAACAATGCACATCTGTGGTGCTATAAGACATTAAATAATAATGCCCTGCTTCTCCTAATGCTCTCTGGGAAGACAGAAGTCTGAAGACTGGCTCAACTATTTACTACTTAATGGGGAGAGAAAGGGAGTGTTTGGAATGTAGAAGCAACATCCTGCTGGTTTCAGCCGCTTAGTGTCAGGAGCTTCCTCCCTGCTGGACAACAGCAGATCCTCTTACTTTTCAGGAAAAAAAAAAGGCACATTGGGAGAGTTGGTTCTGGGGCAGGGGATACATTTTTGTGTGTATAGGTAGGTCTCTCTAGGGAGCTTTGGTAGTGGAACCAGTAAGTGCTCAGATGCTAACCGAAAGGTCAGTGGTTTGAACCCACCCGGCAGCTCTACGGGTGAAAGACTGACGATCTGCTCCAGTAAAGATTACAGCCTAGGAAACCCTATGGGGCAGTTCTACTCTGTTACATGGAGTCACTACGAGTTGCAAATCTATTTGACGGCACCCAACAACAGGTCTCTCTCTGGCATCTTCGAGAAGGATTTCATATCAGGAGGTGAGTTCTCAGAAAGAAGAAAGGCACTTGTGACATTGTGCCCATGTTGATGACGTGGAGCAGCTAATTGACCCCTGTATCAATTTCCTAGGGCTGCCAGAAGTTGAGTGGCTTGTTGTTGTTAGTAAGAACAGAAATTTATTGTCTCACAATTCTGGAGATTAGGAGTCTGAAGTCAGGGTGTTGGCCATGTTGATGCCTTCTGAGGGCTCTGAGAGAGAATATGTTCCATGCTTCTCTCCTAGCATCTGGTGACGGTCTGCAATCTTTGGCGTTCCTTGGCTTGTAGCTGCATTGCTCTACATCTCTGCCTCTGTCTTTATGTGGCCACCTTCCCTCTGTGCCTCTGTGTTTTTTCTCTTTGTTTATAAGGACACCACTCATATTGGATTAGGACCCACCATCCTACTCCAGTACGACCTCATGTTAACCGGTAACATCTTCAGAGACCTTATTTCCAAATAAGATCACATTCACAGTACCAGGGGTTAGGACTTCAACATACCTTTTTGGGGGAGCACAATTCATTGCTTTCCAGTCCCTATTTTCCAGACGGTGTAAGCTTGAGCCTCTTCCAGTGGTGTTGACTGACCCTGTCTCTGGTCAGCTTCCTTGAGCCCTGCTCAGAGTGGAGGCGGTGGCAGAGGCTTCTCTCTGTGGGGCAGCTCTGTTGCTCTTAGGCAGTTTTGTCCTTCACAACAAAAGTATCCCTTGATTTAAAAAGAAAATGGTGGTCCCGACGTCTTAGTTTACTCTTTGTGGGTAACAAGGCTTCCATTCTCTTTCCAGAGGGTCTCTTTCTCGGAGGCCTCAGAGAAGGGCTTCATTGTTAGGAGCATGGAAAATGGGATTGTAGGCCAGGGGGTCCCAGGCTTCAAGCTCTTATGGCTCTCAAATACTCCCAGCCCCTCTCCTTTCAGATAGAGACATTTTCAGGCTTGAGATTCAGAGACTTTCTCTTTTGCGACGTAGACCCTTTTGATCTACCGTGTCATTCGTTTTTCTCAGACCAGGTGAAAAATGTCTGCAATAAAAGCAAGACTTGGGTTTCCTTATTTATGATACACCCCTTCCCTTGGGTACAGACAATTATTTCTTCAAACCCCCAAGACATAAGTTATATAAAGGATAGTAGAATCATTTGAAGATAGGTGATATGTTCCACAAAACATTAAAGAATGTTGTTTGGAAGAGACTGGCCCTTTTTTGCTGGGGAAGAAAAGGCTCTGGGCTAAGTTCTCCTCAAGTCACCATAGAAAACTACAGGAATATTGACGCAAAAAGAAGAAACTGTGTTTCAAAAGGAATGAAAACATCCTCCAAATCCCGTTCTTTCATCTATCATCTCTTTGTGTTGTTGTTTGATGCCATCGAATCAATTTCTGACTCGTAGTGACCCCATGCGATGGAGTAGAACTGCCTCATAGGGTTTCCTAGGCTGTAATATTTGTGGGAGCAGATCACCAGATCGTTCTCCTGTGGAGCAGCTGGGTGGGTTCAAACTGCTGACCTTTTGTTTGGCAGCCCAGTGCTTAACCATTGTATCACCAGGTGACCCCAATACCTGTGTCTCTAAATACTTCTTCCCTCTGGAGCTCCAGATCTGCCTTTCCAAGGACCTACTGGATTTCCCCACCTGTGTATCCTGCTATCCCCCAAGCTGAATGTGTCCCAGACCGGACTCAACGCTCCCCTTCAGAATGGCGCCTTCTCCTGACTTCTCTATATCTGCTAATGGCATCAACTGTAATTGCTAAATCCTGTCAATTTTTTCTCTTTAGTGATTCCAGAATCTTCCCCCTCCTTGTGTCCCCACCACTAATACTGTAGTGAAAGACTTTATTACTGCTTCTGTTGACAATTGCAACAGGCTCCTAACTTGTCTCCTTACCTCCAGCCTTTTCCCACTCCAATCCCTTCTACACAAATCATGCCAAATTAATTTTCTCAAAGCACAGATAGTCATATTGTTCCTGTAGTGGGCGTTTGTCATGTGTGGCTGCCCAATATCATTGAACATATTTTGAGTCATGCCTTCTGATTTAATTTCCTGGTATGCTGTAACAAAGTACTACAAATTGGGTGGCACAACGGTTAAGTGCTTGGCTGCTAACCAAAAGGTTGTCAGTTTGAACCCATTCAGCAGCTCCTCGGGAGACAGACCTGGCGATCTGCTTCCTTAAAGATTACAGCCAAGGAAACCCTATAGTGGCAGTTCTACTGTGCCATATGCTATTTCTATGAGTTGAAATCTTCTTGATGGCACCCAACAGCAACAACATAAGAACAGAAATTTCTTGTCTCACAGTTCTGAAGGTTAGTTGTTTGAATTCAAGGTGTCGTCAGGGCCATGTTCTCTCTGAAGACTCTAGGGAAGGCTCTTTCTTGTCTCCCCCAGCTTCTGGTAGCCCCACGTGTTCCTTGACTCACAGCTATGGCATAACTCTGATGCCATGTGGCCATCTTCCTTCTATCGGTAGGTCTGTATCTTTTCTCCTCTTTTATAAAACACCACTCAGATTGAATTAGGACCCACCTACTCCAGTATGACCTCATGTTAATTTAACTGATAACATCTTCAAGGACCCTATTTCCAAACAAGGTCACAGTCACAGATAACAGAAGTTAGGACTTCAACATAATTTTTTGGGAGACACAATTCCATGACACATATCTATAGTAGAAACTAGGAAAACCCCTATTTCCAGACTCCCTTGCAGCTAAGGCTCAGGCACGTGATTTCAGTTCTATAAATCACAGGTACCTCAGGTACCTACAAGAGAAGGGGATTCAAAAGGGAGTCACATGAGGCGGTGGCTGCCTACAGGGGTCCAGGCTTCTGGCAACTGTAGAAAGTTTGGAGGTTTCTGGATCTTCAGGAGTGCTGGTGATTTTTTTCCCCCACTACAGCAGCTCTGGTTATATAGCTTTAAAGCCTGGTTGTTAGCTCTCCTGAAGATTCTATAAGCTACCTAATATTGTCTGATAAATTTTCTTTCAGCTTAGACCAGGCAGAGTAGATTCTATTGTTGGCAACAACAACAACAAAAAAATTAAAATAAATATTGACTGGTTCCTCAGTGGCTAGTGAAGTAAATACATGCTCCCCAGCCTGGGCTGACAATTTCTCCACAATAAGGTCTCAAATCAATAGACCTTTCAAGTCCATTCTAATTTGTTTCTCGATTTTCCTAATCCTGCTGCTTTGGGCACTTGTATTTTCTCTGACTTCATGACTTTTTTCCCCTTAATTTTAGTTTTCCTGCTTCAGCTTCTACTTTGGTTTAATTACTTATCCTCTAAGGAGCCTTGGTAGTACAATGGTTAAGCACTTGGCCGCTAACCGAAAGGCTGGCGGTTCAAACTGGTGGCTCTGCAGGAGAAAGACCTGGAGATCTGCTCCTCTAAACATTACAGCCTAGAAAACCCTCTGGGGCAGTTCTACTCTGTCACATGGGGTCGCTATGAGTCGAAATCAACTCGACGGCACCCGCCAACAACTTATTCTCTAACATAATCACCAGGAATAAGCTTTTTATGATGAGAACATTCCAAATTTCAATCTGTTTCTCTTTTCTGTTTGGTTTTTAGACATTGAGATCAGCAGCTTCAAAAGGCCAACAAACGTGCTAGTATATGTCATATATAAATATGAAACTCATCAAATATTCCTTGGGAGAAAACTCTAAAACATTAAAGGGGGACTTTATTATCATCAAAAAGCCTTTCTGATAATGTATTTCATCATCACCTTTCATTTTCTTCTCAAATTTTCATACCTGTGACTTTGTCTATGCAGCAGACACCTGAATTAAAAGTAAAAAATTTGATCAAAGAAGTTTGTCAAGTTATGTAGATAAAACATCTGGGTGATTTAATTTCTCCTTTTGCACCATATGTTTGGTTTTGTATCGACATAGTCTGTGTCATTTGCCTAGATGAATCTATCCTTCGCTTTCACATGAATTTTTAAAAACCTTTAATTTTTGAGAAGCTCTTTTTCCACTCTTGAAAGACAAAGGCTTCACAGAACCTTAGAGAATACTAGTAGAAAGGGATGCAATATTAATTGCAAAACTTCCTTTTCCCTAAAAAATTTGTTGCCATTGAGTCGATTTTGGACTCGTAGCGACCCCACGTGACAGAGTAGAGCTGTCCATAGGATTTCCTAGGCTGTAATCTTTACGAGAGCAGATCGCCAGGTCTTTCTCCGGCAGAGCCGCTGAGTGAGTTGAACTGCTGACCTAGTGCTGCTTTGATTAACGTTGGAAATCATGAGGCAAAGGTTCTCCTTGCTGAAGAAAGGATGTTTGCAATACAGCAGGATGCTCCTGATTTTTCTAAGTCTGGCGAGTATGGAAGGCATTGTTCATAATCAATCCTTGACACTCTGTTGAATGCGGTTGTTGCGGGACCTCGATAGACGTCATTGTTCCTTGTCTGCGTGTGCCCGTGGTCTTAGGCCTTGCTGATGGCATATTGTTCATGCTGACTCTGAACCTCACAGTTCTCGTTAGTAGCACCAGGAGGCCCTGGCAACAACCCTGGCTTCCCAAATGATTGTAGTGGCGTTGCCCCACGTTAGGTTGATTGTCAACAGTCTACATGAGTTCTGTTCACAGTTGAATAGCATCCCTTTTCTTGGCAAAGGAAACATTTGTCTAAGGTCTACAGCTTCCAATGATGCCAAGTGCAGTTAAACTCATTATCCTTAGCCTTCTCCCATTCTTGCTGCCCAGGTATGCCATAAATATCACTGTAAACTGGCAGCATCAACACCACCATTGAATACCTAAGTGTGCCCAAGGAAGTAGGAATAATACCAAGAACTTTTACACTACCAGGTGACAGCTTTTTGGACTACATTTAAAAAAAAAAATTGAAACCACAGAAGCCTTGTTATAGAAATAGCACACGTGATGAAATTCTACTGCCAACGTTTTGTGTGTTAAGTATATTATTGATTGAAGTTGAAGAAGAAAATCAAAGCTTCTTTTTGTTTTGATTAAATTAAGACTTGTTTGTTCTGCATACATTGGTTGCCATTAGCATATATAAACCATTGATTTTGTCTTCATAAATCTACTGGAAGTTCCCGCGATAACTCACTGTGCACATTAAGGGACTAGTAGAAGGGTCACAAGGAGCCCTGGTGGCACAGGGGCTAAAAGCTCGGCTGCTAACTGAAAGGTCGGCAGTTTGAACACGGCTGCTACTCCTCAGGAGAAAGATGTGGCAGTCTGCTTCCATAAAGATTACATCCTTGGAAACCCTTTGGTAGGCTTGAACTGCCAACCTTGTGGTTAGCAGCCAAGTGCTTCACCACTGTGTCTCCAGGACTCCTTAGGAGGGAGTAATATTGGCATTCATTCCAAGCTTGGTGACTCGTTCTGTCTGCTGATGCTCCGTGAGCTGGGTGCGTTAACGTCGGGCCTGTTAGAGTCAATGGGACTTTACAAAAGAGGGGCTCACCATCTTTCAACACATTTTAGGAACAGTCAGGCTTCACCACACAACATGGACAACTGTGTCGCCGGGGCAGATTTGTTAACTGGTTAATAATCAACCTCATACAGACCTGAACAAAACTGGAAAATCTTGCCATGTGGTGGCCAGATGCTCTAGAGAAAATTGGGATAAAAACACTGAAGTTCACTTAATGCTTTAATAATTTGGGTTTTATCATTTGTTCTTTTATTACTTCTCACTAAGGAATCAAGTGCATATACATTTCCTGACTCTTCAAGAATTTATTAAAATGAAACTTCTTTCAATTTAAGGGACTAGGACACTCCTCCAAGATGCCCATCTCTTGGGGACCTAAGACCATGAGCAGGAATGAAGTGATTCTAAACATAACCTTTAATATTACAGGCTCTTTTGGGCTGAGCTCAAAGATATCAGAAGGAATCAAAAGTCTGAGGAGTAACCTGAGGTGACCTTTATGCATATAATCATTTGTAGCCTTATCATGAAGCACACCTATTTACCAGACATGTTATTGTTTGTGCTGAGGCTTATCCACAGAATGGGCACTCATTGGTTATACACACTGTTATGGATTGAATTGTGTCCCCCAAAAATATGTGTTGTGAATCCTAACTCCTATGCCTGCGGCTAAGGAGCCTTGGTGGTACAGTGGTTAAGCGCTCGGCTGCCAACCAAAAGTTCGGTGGTTCAGACCCACCAGCGGCTCCACAGGAGAAAGACGTGGCAGTCTGCTTCCATAAAGATTACAGCCTTGGAAACGCTATGGGGCAGTTTTACTCTGTCCTACAGAGTCACTATGAGTTGGAAGGGACTCTATGGCAATGGGTTTGGTTTTTCGGTTTATATCTGTGGTTATAATTCCATTTGGGAATGGGTTTTTGCGAAGTTAATGAGGCAGTATTAGTCTAGGGTGTGTCTTAAGTCGATCTCTTTTGAGATATAAAAAGAGCAGATTGAGCAAGCAATGAGGCAAGAAAGGAGAGTAGGGGGAAAATGGATGCCAGACCACATGAAGTTCACCAAGGAACTGAGACACAGAAGCATAAAAGATACCTAATATGTATAGAGTATGAATTCATTCCCATAAGTAGAATAGCTTCCGTAAGTTGATTCTTCCCAGTGACTAGGGGAGACTCGTGCTGTTTAGTTATAGCTGTAGTTCCCAGCTTTTGACATCCATCCCAGCCCATTGCATCTGCTCTCTCTGTGAGAGCGTGTTGACCATGCATGAGGGCTGGCTCAAAGGATTACTTCATTGACCCACTGGGACAGTAGGATGTTACGAAATACCATAATTACGAAGGAAATTACGAAGGAAAGCTTTCAAGTCAATGTCACCAATAAGTGAAATGTCAAATTAGTTTTGCATGGTTTAAAACTCTGATTTTGAGCTATTTGGTCACCTCTTCTTCTGATAGTAAAGTACATTGCAGATGTACTTTGAAAGCTCATTAAATATAAATTTGTTGTTATTGTGTGCCCTCGAGTTGATACTGACTCATAGCAACCTCACAGGACAGCGTAGAACTGCCCAATAGGGATTTCTAGACTGTAGTTCTCACGGGAACAGATCACCAGGTCTTCTTCCTGCTGAGCTGCTGGGGGGTTCGAACCGCCAACCTTTTGGTTAGCAGCCAAATGCTTAACCATTATGCCGTCAGGGCTCCTTAAATAGAAATAGTACTCCAAATTATTTTGCATTTACAAAATGTTCTCAATATGAAATTATTGTTTTAATCAGTGACCAGTGACTCTTGCATACTTTTAATAGTTGAAAATAGTCAAAAACCAGAAACAGATAGAAAATTTAGCAATTTTCACAATATCCTGAGCAGAGTTACACAAAAACTCCTGTTAATTCCAGCATCAATTCAAGCCTGGTCCCTAAGAGTCATTCTTAAGCATTGGCTCTCTGTGGGTCTGGAGGCCCTTCTACCCTGGATCACCCTTGGCCTGATGGGCATCTGGGATGATGGTTTTAGCGCAGAGGCAAGTTGGCTCCATGATGTGGCCAACCTGTACTGGAGTTACTGGTCTACCTCGCATCATTCCAGCCTCTACACTGAGGATGCAGAGCATTAGCCCAAGTGAATGGACTGCAGAGATTTAGCAAAAAAAAAAAAACTCCTAAAAACAAACCGTTGCCATTGAGTCAATTCTGACTCATGGCAACTCCATGTGTGTCAGAGTAGAACTGTGCTCCATAGATTTGGGTTTTTTTTTTTTGTCTTCATAGGATTTTCAGTGGCTGATTTTTTGGCAGTAGATTGCCAGGCCTTGCTTCTGAGGTGCCTCTGGGTGGACTTGGACCTCCCAACCTTTCCGTTAGCCGCTGAGCACATTAACTGTTTGCCCCACCCACCTCATAGAAGTTACATTATTTTCAACTGCTGTGACTAGTTGTCGGGACTAGGTTCTCCTGTGATGAAATTGAAATAAAGACATGCAGTAGTAATTGGAAACATAACCTCAGTCCTTCAATGGAAACCTACGAGGAGGATGTCCACCAAATAGGCAACTAACCTCTTCCTGTCAAGTCCATTCTGACTCACGATGACCCTGTATGACATAGGAGGACTGCCCCGTAGGGTTTCCAAGGTTGTAAATCTTTACGAAAGCAGACTGCCACGTATTTCTCCCAAGGAGCGGCTGGTGGGTTCGACCCGTCTACGTTTCGGTTAGCAGCTCATTGCTAGTGCTGTGCCACCAGGGCTCGTATGGGCAACTGAAGCAACCTCAACTGAGCTGTTTTCACACTCTGTATCCAACACATGGCTATTTGGACAGGATCCGAAAGGAAGTGCTTAGGAGGCAATGAAGTAAGCAGCCAGTTGTCGTCTGCATAGCTGTGGTTAGTCTCTCAGCCACACCCCCTTGGACAGTCCTCTCCAGAGGAGCAGAAAAACATCAAGAGCCATAACGGATTCGATCACAGAACAAGTACTTCTGACCTGGGAGATCCTGGAGGTGGCTCCCATCACAGGCCACCTCGCGTCCGACACAGTTGGGTCCAGTCCTGCTGGGATTTGACAGGAGAGGTCAGTGGCAGAAATAACTACTTTTCTCTGCTGATGAGGGTGCAGGGAGGAAGAGAGGAGGAAAGAGGAAAAGAGAAAATAAGTGGATGTCATTGGTAGCAGGAGGTTTTTGTTCTGTATCATGTGGCTCTAGCTAACTCGACAGCCATTTAGCGTTCCCAGAATACCTTTCGGCAAAGAAAAACTTAGGCTGGACCGTGAGGACTGGACTGCAGCCATTTTGTAAGAGCACACATCAAGACATTCTGATCAGAGAACATCAGCAAGGAAGAGCAGAGATATTTTTAATTTGGGTCTTTTACTTCATTCCAGAAGCCAATTGAAAAGGATACTTCAGATCAATACCACATTGGATTGAGAAGATTGCATATTCTCTGACATCCTAAGAGAGTAATAGTACTCAACCTCACATTGGATTGAGAAGACTGCATATTCTCTGACATCTTAAGAGAGTAACAGTACTCAACCTCACAGAAATAAACACAGCAGCTACCGAATAATCCACAAGTAAATGTCCTCTGGGAAGCTGTGTCTACCTGGGTAAGAGGCTGTCTGCCACTCTGTGCTTCTCTGAGACAATGAGCTCCTTCCACGTGGCATTCTTGCCTTTTACTTGAAATGTTGTTGTAAACTGTCATTGAGTCAGCCTGGACTCACGGCGATCCCATGCACAACAGCGTGAAGTGCTGCCCGTCCCTGTACCATCCCTGCGATAGGTTGCGGATTGGACCATTGTGATTCATACGATTTTCACTGGCTGATTTTCAGAAGTAGATCACTAGGCCTTTCTTCCTAGTCTGTCTTAGTCTGGAAGCTCTGCTGAAACCTATTCAGCATCATAGCAGCATGCAAGCCTCCACTGATAGATGGGTAGTGACTACGCATGAAGTGCATTGGCTGGGAATTGAACCTCGGTCTCCTGGGTGGAAGGTGAGAATTCTACCACTGAACTACCACTACCTCCTTTACTTGAAATCCTTGTCAGTAATTCCTCACCACCTCCCTTCCCCACCCCAGGAGCCCTGGTGGCACGGTAGTTAAGCATTGGGCTGCTAACTGAAAGGTCAGTGGTGCAAACCCCCTAGCCGTTCCTCAGGAGAGAGATGTGGCAGTCTGCTTCCGTAAAGATTTACAGCCTTGGAAACCCTATGTCTCCTCTGTCCTACAGGGTCACTATGAGTTGGAATCAACTCGATGGCAGCGGGTTTGGTTTTTTGGTTCGGTTTCCCCACCCCACTGCAACATGTCCACATACAAGACCCATAGTTCTCAAACTTTAGTGGTCCTGGGAATCATCTGGAGGGCGTGTTCAGACCCAGATTGGTGAGCCCCACCCCCAGAGGTTATGAGTCAGTATTCTGGGGTTGAGTCTGAGAATTTGCCTTCCTAACAAGCTCCCAGGTGACAGCAGTGCTTCTGGTCCTGGGAACGGACGTCGAGAGGCACTGCTTTAAGGCATAGTGCACACTCTGGCACACAGCTGGTGTTAATGGTTAGGTGAATGAATGAATGAAAGTCCTCCTTAGCAGCCTCTCTAATATCCTTGGGACAAACGCTTTTGTCCTATAGTCTCTACAAAACACACCTTCTACAGTAAAGGAAGGCTATTTTTTTTTTTCACCGTGAAGACCATCTTTTTCATCCTGCCAGCCCAAATACCCTATGATAAGTAGTTTAGTCTCTCTTGCTAATTCCAGGGCACATAAAGTTCTCAACTGTGACGGTGCCAGAAGTTCTCTGGATTCAAAGTGTGTCTATCCAGATGGACAGATTGGGGAGCCAGATTCTTCGCTGTCTTCTCTGCTCTAAAAATCCCCAGCATTTCATTTGAGCACATCAGAGCAGGCTCGGATTAAAGACAAAATGAGCTTGATGCTCAGAAAGTGGTGCCAGCTTGGACTCCATGCCACTTCAGCCTCGAAAAGGCTGGTCTTGGGCCATTGGCCAGCTGGGGCTTCACCTGGAAAGCCGGCTGCTGCTGGCCTGTCTTTTGGCCTTGGTGTAAGCATTTTTCACCCAAATTGGGCCCCTCTTCATCCTTGATAACAATGTAACAGCAGGTTCTGTCAACGGTGGTTGGCTCCCAGCTGTCTGTAGACATGTTTCATAGCATCAAATTTGCCTTGAGCTCATTCAAACAATTAATTATATTATACTTTTCCATTATAATGGAGCTATGTGTTGTTACAGAAGACACAGAACAGTAGGGAAAAAAAGAGGAAAATGTTCATATTTCTACCACTCTAAAAATAACCCTGTTGACACTGACATTTTGTATATTTCTTTCCAGTTTCATTTCTATGCTCATGATTATTTGTTTTAATATCTATGTGATGTGTATGTATATGTGTATATATGTATATATACATATATGTATGCATGTGTACACATATATGTATATGCACATATAAACCCATTGCCATTGAGTCAATTCTGACTTATAGTGACCTTACATATATATATCGTCTGCAAAATACATTTTGTACAGAAAAGCAAGGCTATCTTGTTTTTCAATTTATAGACCATCTTTTTCATTCTGACCTACAATGAGTAGCTTAGTCTCTCTCATTAATTCTAAGTCATATAAAGTTCTCAACCGTGAATGTGCCAGAAGTTCTCTTTCTCCAGTCTTAAAAAAAAAAAAAGATTTTATAAAGTTGATTTGCAGTTTCCCTTTTAAAAGTCCAATGGAAAAAAGTGATTACTTAGAATTATACGCTGATTTTGTAGTCTACTTTTTTCATTTAAAGGAATACTATATACATACATACATATATATATACACACACACACACACGTACCTATATAAATATATCATAGTGATAATATAAAATTGCTTAGAATCATTTTGAAAAGCTCCCTTTGACTCTTCTTACTTAGATCAGTTGTAGCCTGAAAAAATAAAACAAAAATTATAGTAGGATATTGTTGTTTTTAGGTGCTGTTGAGTTGGCTCTGACTCATAGGGATCGTATGCACAGCAATGAAACATTGCCCGGTCCTCACCCTCACGATAGTATGTTTGAGCTCATGCTTGAAGCCACTGTGTCAGTCCATCTCGTTGAGGGTCTTCTTTTTCGCTGACACTCTACTAATAGTTGAATAGAAAGTTTTAAAGGGCAGCACGTCTGTTTTTAGTATACAATTTCAAGAGTGTTCCAAGGAACCTATGAAAAATGACAACATGGCTGTGAAAATCAGACCAATCAGCTAAGAAAAATTCTCAGGCTAGATAATTAGGTCCAAAATAAAATCAGTTTGAGACCCAAGTAATCGAGTTTGGCTGGTCTTCATTTCTCCAAATGACCGAATAGCTGTCCAATGTCCCCTTCTTTTTGTGTGGCCTGAGCCAAGGTGGGATGTGCCCTCTGGCTCTCGTTGTTGTTGATGATGTTGTTATTGTTAGGTGCTGTCGAATCAGCTCCAACTCACAGCGACCCCACGTGTAACAGAACGAAACGCTGCCTGGTCCTGTGCCATCCTCACAACAGTAGGTATGTTTGAGCCCATTGTTACAGCCACTGTGTCAATCCATCTTGCTAAGGGTCTTCTTCCTCTTTTTGCGTGACCCTCTACTTTACCTAGCCCTCATAGATATGTGTAATTTCCAGTGATCTGAATATAAATCTTGGCCTCCCCTACGCAGGAGATGATCACTCTTCCTCAAATTGCCTTTAGATAGAGCGGTGCCTCATCAGCACTGTCAGAGGGCAATTTTCTCCTCCACCAAAAGCTGGCAAGTCGACATCTCTAATAGCACAGGGCACTAGCTGGGGGTTGGCCATCATCCTTATAGGATGCAATAACACTGTACCATCTCTGTTGAACTAGATGTTAAAAATGCAAACTTGGTTCACATTTTCTGTGGAAAAAATATGAAGTTTTAAATTTATTTCCTAATACAAAAAAACCCCATATATTCTTTTAAAGAGTTTACTTGATTTTTGTTGTTGTCGTCGAGCATATACACAGCAGAACATACACCAATCCAACCGTTTCTCTGTGTACAATTTGGTGACACTGATTACATTCTTCAAGTTGTGCAACCATTTTCACTCTCATTTTCTGAGTTCTTCCTCCCCCATGAACATAAACTCACTGCCCCCTAAGTCTCCTATCTAACTTTTTGAGTTGCTGTTGTCAATTTGAAGAGCCCTGGTGGTTCAGTGGTTAAGCGCTTGGCTGCTAACTGAAAGGTCAGCAGTTTGAACCCACCAGCTGCTCCACAGGAGAAAGATGTGACAGTCTGCTTCCGTAAAGATTACGGCCTTGGAAACCCTATGGGGCAGTTCTATTCTGTCCTGTAGGGTTGGTATTAGTCAGAATCAACTTAACAGCAATGGGGATTCTCAGTTTGATTCCATATACATAGTTCTTTAAAAGAGCACAATGCTCAAGGCAGACATTCTTTACTAATTAAGCTAAACTATTGTTTGGTTTAAAGAAGACTTTAGAAGGTATTTTTGGTTCAAGGTTTAAAGATTATCTCAGGGCAATAGTTTCAAAGATTCATCCAATTTCACTGGCTCTAGGGAGTCTAGAGTCCATGAAAATTTGAAATTCTGTTCTGTATTTTCCCCCTTTTGATCAGAATTCTTCTGTAGAATCTTTGTTCAAAACGTTCAGTAATGGTAGCCAGGCATCATCTAGTATTTCTGGTCTCGTGGCAAAGGAGGCAGTTGTTTATGGAGGCAGTTGTTTTAGCCACACTAAACCCATATATTCTTAAAAATCAAATACAGCTTAATAGATGGATGCACTTGTGTGTACACATGCATGCTTAATCTTTTGAAGACCATGGCATGAGTATGCATTTCAAAAACTCACAGTAAAGAATGCCAAGGACAAAAGTCCTGTCAAAATCAATTTGTCAGCATCGAGACTAAAAATAGTCCCTTGATGTGTGAAGGGTCTACTTAAAGCTTGTTCCAGCTATGTTGGTCTGTGTGTGAGATGACCACTTACTAGACTCTGTCAACAAATAGTATAGCAAATGGATGGGAAGGAGCTCATCTGCAAAACAGATAAGTAAGCATGTGATGATCACTTAGAATCCTAAGCCAATAGACCTTTTTTTTACTGTTGTTGAAAGTATGTATAACAAAACATACACCAATTCAGCAATTTCTACATGTACAATTCAGTGACTTTGATTACATTCTTCAAGTCGTGCAACTATTCTTACCCTCTTTTTCTAAGTTGTTCCTCCTCTATTGACATGAACTCATTTCCCCCTAAGCTTTCTATTTAGCCTTTTGAGTTGTTCTTAACAATTCAATCCCATATAGATCTTTAAAAGAGGGCAATATTCATGGCAGACATTCTTTCCTAGTTAAGCTAGACTGTTATTTGGTTTTAAGAAGACTCCAGGGGACATTTTTGGTTTAAGATTTAAAGTTTAAAGGTTCTCTCAGGGCAGTAGTTTCTGGGGTTCATTCAGCCTCAGTGGCTCCAGAAAGTCTGGATTCCATGAGAACTGAGCTTCTGTTCCACATTTTTTTCTCCTTTTGATCAGAGCTCGTCTATTAAATCTTTAACCAAAACCTTCAGTAATGGTAGCTGGGCACCATCCAGTTTTTAAGGTCTCATGGCAAAGGAGGCAATTGTCCATGGAAGCACTCAACCATGCATTCATTTCCTCTTCCTATTCCTGACTTCTTCTTCCTCTGCTGCTCCAGGCGAATAGAGACCATTTGTTGTATCTTGCAAGCTTTTAAGCTTTAAGCCACTTGCAAGCTTTTAAGACACCAGATGTTACGCATCCAACTAGGAGGTAGAACAGAAGCAAAAAAAAAAAGATTTTAGGCCAATTAACTGGAATGTCCCATGAGACAACTAAGCCTTTGCGGAGCAGCCCAGAGGAGTTGGACTTGCTTATGGCTGAGCAGCTTGGGGTCAGCAGACTGGGACAAACACCCATGTTGATGACTCCTTGATAAGAGCTTTCTCCTTGCTCCCTGCTGCCTTCCGACACCGAAACAATGCTATCAGCACCACAAGAATGAAGAAGGAAACAAAAAATGTACCTATAGAAAACTCAAAGTGAACTACCCTTTCCTAGATCCACCCATCTGTACTCTTTCAGATCTCTTTAACTAGAACTGGTTACTTCTTCAAACTTAGACCTTAATCCCCTATTGGGCTGGTTACTGCTCCCAAACAAATCTGACACATATTCCGGCCTCCTTAGGCAGTGGCAGAACTCAAATCATGTCATGTGACAAACTTTGTTGTTGTTGCTGTTAGTTGCTGTCGAGCTGGCCCCGAATCACGGTGACCTTATGGATAGCAGAACGAAATGTTGCCCGATCCTGCGCAATCTTTATGATCGTTGGTATGTTTGAGTCCATTGTTGTGGCTATTCTGTCAGTCCATCTCATTTGATTTTGTGCTAAACCAGTAGTTAAAAATCTCTAGAGGCTCATGTTGACCTAATGCACTTTTACATCTGGATTTCTTAATTTTTTGAATACTTGAAACTATTTCACTGCTTTACTTTTGATGTGTAGAAAAAAACCAACTCGTGGCACTCCATGCATTACAGAGTAGATATGTTCCATAGAATTTTCTTGGCTGTAATCTTGATGAGAGCAGATTGCCAGGCCTTTCTTCTGCAGTGCTGCTGGGTGGATTTGAATCGCCAACTTTCAGTTTGGTAGTCGAGCACAAACTGTTTTTCTGTCTGACTATCTCTGTCTGACTCTTATCTGTTTAACTAGCTACATGTTATCTATCTAACATTAAGTGTGCCCTGGAGATGACAGTGCATACTTAGTAATTAACTTTCTGATGGTGATTTGGATAATAATAATTATACTTATAAAATGCCCTGAGAAGAGAGGCCTTTCTGCAGGCAGTGCTGTATGAGATCAAATCGTCCACATTTCTTACTAAATCATGAAGGTATCTCAGCAGGGAGGGCCCTGGAAGCTCATCTCTTGCTTCCAGAGGTGTGGTCAGAGGCAGAGTGAATGTCACATCTCGTCTTCTGCCAGAATGACTGTGTGGTTAATGTTATGTGTCAACTTGGCTCAGCTGTGATTCTCAGCGGTTTGGCAGACACTATGAAATCACCATACATTTTGTGATCTGATGTGAGTAGCCAATCGGGGGGTGAAAGGGGAGTTTCCTTGGGTGTGGGGTCTGCTTCCAGCATATAAATGAATGTTCTGGCAAAGCTCACACGCGCTCTCTCAACCTCGCAATCTTCTTGTGGCCTGACCTCCAGTTCTGGGACGTAAGTCTGTAGATGTCTCCAGCCTGCCACCTGCCCTGTAGATTTTGAATTCACCAGCCCCCGCAACCCTGTGAGCCAGCAGAGGCCTCTAGCTTGCCGCCTGACCTGCAGATTTTGGGTTCGTCAGCCCCTGCGACCACACGAGCCAAGAGAGATCTTCAGCCTGTTGTCTGACCCGCAGATTTGGGACTTGCCAGCCTGCACAATTGCAGGAGCCATTTCCTTGAAGTAAATATACAGATCTATATACAGATCTATACATACATCTATATATGCTTCACTGGTTTTGCTTCTCCAGAGAAGCCAGGCTAAGACAATGACTGAGGACGTAAAGGGTAGGAAGGGGAGGGAAAGCTCCCGACACTAATGTAATAACCACTCTGAACTGTCAGAGTAAAACGAAAAAATGGCTTCGGTGGAAAAAATAAATTCTCTGGATCTGCATAGGACTAAAGGCTTCAGGCTCAATATGCGCAGTCAGAAGGAAATTTCTACAGGGAAATAGATATTTCATTGGCATTACCTCTGAGCCAGACAGAATTGTTAAATAAGGAAAAACTGACAAGCTTGTCAAAATGCTGCTGTGCTAGGGGATCATCTGTGATTGAATTATGTAGACAGACTGTCAATCATCTATTTGGCTTATTACGACCAAGAGCAGTGCTGGTGGCGCAGTGGTCAAGTGCTCAGCTGCTAACCAAAAGCTCCTCGGGAGAAAGATGTGGCAGCCTGCTCTCAGAAAGATGACAGCCTTGGCCACCCTATGGGGCAGTTGGAACTGACTCTACAGCAATGGTTTTTTCTAATCTTTACGAAAGCAAACTGCCACATCTTTCTCCCTTGGACCGGTTGGTGAGTTCGAACTGCTGACCTTCCAGTTAGCAGCCAAGCACTTTAACCACTGCGCCTCCAGGGCTTCTCTACGGAAGGCAGAGCCAGACGGTTTTCCCAATTGGATTCCAAGGCCTGACCAATGCCCACCCCGACAGACTGCAGTTCAGTATTGTTATAGCCCCTTCCTGCTCCCCCAGCAAACTTGCTCTCTGTTAGTCCCTGGGATGCCTGCCTGGTAGAGAGCATTTCAGGGCTGACAGTCTCAAAGAGGGGAAAGGCGAGAAGCCAAGGCACCCAGTCTGGCTCGTGTGGGATTAACAAGGGGTTGGGGCGGGGGCAGGAGCTCTGTATTATAAACTGGGGCACATCCTTGTTTCAAACGTTGCAGGGGCTGATGTTGGTTGTGGGGCTAGCTATAGGCTGAGGTGTGAAGTGGGGCCAGGTTTATTTTACAAATAAACAAATTTATTTTTAAAATGCCCCTTCCGTCTCCTTTTTGCCCCCGCACCCCCAATGTCTTAGCTCAGGCAATCGTCGTTCAGCAGTAGAATTCTCACCTTCCATGTGAAAGACCCAGATTCGAATCCCAGCCACTGTACTTGGTACACAGCCACCATCCATCAGTGGGGGCTTGCATGTTGCTATGATGCTGGACAGCTTTCAGTGGAGATTCCAGACCAAGACTGGCTAGGAAGAAAGGCTTGAAGATCTACTTCCGAAACTCAGCCAATGAAAACCCAATGGATCCCCACAGTCCAGTTTGCAGCCGATCATGAGGATGGTGCAGGATTGGGCAGCATTTGGTTCCATTGTGCCTGGGGGTCATCATGTGTCCGGGGGTGGGGAGGCGACTCAATGGCAGCTAATGATGGCAGTGTCTTAGTGAGCCCCATAAGCATGCCCGTCACCCCTGTGTTACCCTTGGTTGTCTCCAACCTGCAGCATAAATCCCCACAGTGTTCCACATCCCAGACTCGTCCTGATTTCCTGTCCCTATTAAAATTGGCATCTTCTGCTCTCTGGTTGTGACGCTATGCATTGCCCTTCCTGATAACAAAGGCATGCTGGGGCATGGCTCATCATTCTTTAGAAGTGGGCAGGGGGCGGGGCAGGAATTATAGACTTGTGCATGGTTTGCCAGATCTTTTTTTTTTTTAATAATTTATTTTACTTTTGTTGTTGTTAAGAATATACACAGCAGACCATACACCAGTTCAACAGCATCTACATGTACAGTTCAGTAACACTGATTCTCACCCTCCTTTTCCAAGTTGTTCCTCCCCATTAACAAAAACTCACTGCCCCTAAGTTTCCTATCTAACCTTTCGAGTTGCTGTTGTCAGTTTGATCCCAGATAGATATTAAAAGAGCATGATGCTCAAGGCAGACATTCATTACTAGTTAAGCTAAACTACTGTTTGGTTTGAAGAAGACATCAGGGGATATTTTTGGTTTGAGGTTGGAAGATGATCTCGGGGCAGTAGCTCTTGATATTTCACACTTCACTGAATACTTTGCACTATCCTGGGGGGCAGGCATTGTTGGCCCCATTTTACAGATGAGAAAAAGCTCAGACAGATCAAATGATTTGTCCACAATCCCACAGCCAGTCTATAGGAGAGCCGGAATTCCAGCACAGTGTTCTCTGAATCCCATTCCCCAATATCACATTGCCTCGAGTCATTGATGTATACCATCAAGTTGATTTCGACTCATAGTGACCCTATATGGCAGAGCAGAACTGCCCCATAGGGTTTCCTAGGCTGTGAGCTTTATGGAAACAGATCACCAGGTCTTTCTCCCATGGAGCCGCTAGGTGGGTTCGAACCACTAACCTTTCAGTTAGCAGTCAAGCAGTTAACCATTGTGCCACCAGGGCTCCTTTGGTCTAAGATATAAGGAAAGTCATCATAACCAAGCATAGCCTGTGGTGGCACACTTGTTGTTATTAGGTGCCATGGAGCCGATTCCAGCTCACAGCGACCCTATGTGACAGAGTAGAACTGCCCCATAGGATTTCCTAGGCTGTAATCTTTACAAGGGCAGATCACAGGTCTTTCTCCCGTGGAGCCACTGGGTGGGTTCAAACCACTAACCTTTCGGTTAGCAATCAAGCGCTTAAGCACTGCGCCATCAGGACTTCTTAAGTCAGAGATAGCATATTATTATTAACACAATTAACACAGTAACACCCCCAAACTCCCACCAAATGTAGCCCAGACATTAGCACCACAGGACTCCTACTCTGTGCTCTATTTTAGATCTAGAGGCAGAGAAGGCGAGGAACTCACCTAAATTCCGCAAACAGATGAGTTTTGGAGGTGGACCTTTTTGGAAAATGGGGAAACTGGACTTCGTTCATTCAAAGGGCCCTTTGGTTCCTGAGCTCTGACTAGCCTAAAGGGAGAAAGTGGGGGCACATAGCATTGTTGGTGTTGTTATTGGGCGCCATTGAGTCAATTCCCACTCATAGTGACCCAATGTGATAGAGTAGAACTGCCCCATTGGGTTTCCTAGGCTGTAATCTTTTTTCTTTGTTTAAGGTTTTAAGTCTTTTTTTTTTTTAATTGTACTTTAGATGAAGGTTTACAGAAGAAGTAGTTTCTCACTAAACAGTACACATCTTGTTTTATGACAATGGTTAACAACCCCACAACATGTCAACACTCTCCCTTCTGGACCTTGAGTTTCCTATTACCAGCTTTCCTGTCCCCTCCTACCTTCTAGTCCTTGTCCCTGGGCTGTTGTGCCCCATTAGTCTCATTTTGTCTTATGGGACTGTCTAATCTTTGGCTAAAGGGTGAACCTCAGGAGTGATTTCATTACTGAGCTGAAAGGGTGTCCGGGGGCCATTCTTTCAGAGTTTCTCCAGTCTCTGTTAGGCCAGTAAGTCTGGTCTTTTTTTGTGAGTTAGAATTTTGTTCTGCATTTTTCTCCAGCTCTGTCTGAGACTCTCTGTTGTGAACCCTGTCAGAGCAGTCAGTGGTGGTAGCCGGGCACCATCTAGCTGTACTGGACTCAGTCTGGTGGAGGCTGTGGTAGCTGTGGTCCATTAGTCCTTTGGACTAATCTTTCCCTTGTGTCTTGTTTTCTTCATTCTCCCTTGCTCCCAAGGGGGTGAGACCAGTGGAGTATCTTAGATGGCTGCTCACAAGCTTTTAAGACCCCAGACGCTACTCACCAAGGTAGAATGTAGAACATTTTCTTTATAAATGTGTTATGCCAGTTGAGCTAGATGTTCCCCGAGACCATGGTCCCCACAGCCCTCCGCCCAGCAATTCAGTCCCTCAGGGAATTTGGATGTGTCCCTAGGCTGTAATCTTTACGGGAGCAGATCTCCAAGTCTTTTTCCTGCAGAGCGGCTGCGTGGGTTCGAATCACCAACCTTTCCGTGAGCCACCGAGCACTTAACTGTTGTGCCACCAGGGCTCCTTAGAGAGCCCTTTTACAGCCCCTGTATCACAGCCCCTGGGTGTCTGCTGGTTGGGCACAATGACTGCAGCCCTCTGGAGTGGCAGCAAGTCCTCCAGCCCTGTGTCTGGGGGCCTCGTGTGGCACCTGACCCATCTCCTTCAGCTCAAATCATTGCTGGGAGACGTGTCTCCTCCTTCTGCCCAGCTTCCGTATCGGAAAAGCAGGACAGATGTCTCGAGTGCCCAGTATATGCTTGTGGCTTTAATAAATTTAGTCTAATAGGTACATTGCAGTATGATATAATGAACCTAAAAGAGGTGTAGTTCTGAGAGGAGGAACCGAGGCAGTGGCCCCTTCATCACAAGGCTCTTGAGCTACACTTTGCCACCACAAAGCGCACGCTAGCAAGGCCTCTCCCAACAGCCTGACCTGCACTGCCAGGGACACCAGTAGGGCTTTAGGGACAATCAGCTTCCTTTGTTTCTGCAGACGAAACAGCATTGAGAGTTAAAAGAGAAAGTGAAACGTGTTTGTTGGGTTGATGATGCAAGGGATGCAAATTTAAAAAGAAAGTCACTTCAGCTGTGAAAAGTCTGGAAAATACTCTTGGTCTTCTGACCTAGAATAGGAATTTATTTATTTTTGCCACTTCCATAGGAAATGAATGCATAAAAATTTTTTAAAGCCAATTTTCAGTTGTTGCAATAATAAGAAATAGAGTTAGTATCCATGCCGTATTCTCTAAATATCATCTTTATCATAGGGTTAACACCCTTACCCATTAATCATTTAAGCAAAGTTAGCCCTGGTGGTGAAGTGGTTAAGTGCTCGGCTGCTAACTGAAAGGTTGGTGGTTCCAATTCATCCAGTGGCTCCATGGGAGAAAGGCCTGGTGATCTGCTATCAAAAAGATTACAACCTAGGAAACCCTATGGGGCAGTTCTACTCTGTCAGATGGGGTTGCTATGAGTCAAAAATCGACTTGATGGCACCCAACGATAAATAGCACAATAAGGAGCGAATTGTTTCTTCCTATCTCTGCTCCAGAAAGGATCTAATCTTTCCAAACAGCAGGCTGAGATAGATATATATAGTTTTGATAATTTATACTTGTTGATAATTATTGAATTAGTTACTTTTATTGATATTTATTTACGATTTACCACATGGACCAGGTTGTTGATGTTGTTGTTGATTGCCATTGTGTTGGCTCTGATTTATGGTGACCCCGTGTGTAACAGAACAAAACGTTACCTGGTCTTGCATCATCTTCCCAATCATTGGGGAAGCCCATTGTTGCAGCCACTTTGTATTTTGAGTGCCTTCCAACCTAGGGGGCTCATCTTCCAGCACTATATCAGACAATATTCTCTTGAGATCCATAGGGTTTTCATTTGTTAATTTTTAGAAGTAGATCACTAGGCCTTTTTTCCTACTCTGTCTTAGTCAAGTTCTGCTGAAACCTGTCCACCATGGGTGACTCTGCTTGTATTTGAAAAACCAGTGACATAGCTTCCAGCATCATAGCAACATGTAAGCCACCACGGTACCACAAACTGACAGATGGTTGGGTGGTGGAACCTTGTTGTTATTCTGACCCATAGCAATCCTATGTACAACAGAACAAAATGCTGCTCGGTCCTGCCCCATCCTTACAAACCTTGCCATGTTGGAGCTCACTGTTGCAGCCACTGTGTCAATCCATCTCGTCGAGGGTCTTCCTCTTTTTCACTGACCCTCTACCTTACCAAGGGTGATGTCCTTCTCCAGGGACTGGTCCCTCCTGATAACAGGTCCAAAGTAAGTGAGACAAAGTCTCACCATCCTCACTTTCAAGAAGCACTCTGGCTGTACTTCTTCCAGGACAGACTTATTCATTCTTCTGGCAGTCCATGGTATATTCACTCTTCTTCAACACCATAATTCAAAGGCATCGATTCTTCTTCAGTCTTCCTTATTCATTGTCCAGCTTTCACATGCATATGAGATGAATGAAAATATCATGGCTTGGGTCTGGTGCACCTTAGTCCTCAGAGTGACAGCTTTGCTTTTTAACACTTTAAAGAGGTCTTTTGCAGCAGATTTGCCCAATGCAATACATTGTTTGATTTCTTGACTGCTGCTTCCATGGGCGTTGATTGTGGATCCAAGTAAAATGAAATCTTTGACAGTTTAAATATTTTCTCCATTTATCATAATGTTGCTTATCAGTCCAGTTGTGAGGATTTTTGTTTCTTTATGTTGAGGTATAATCCATACTGAAGGTTGCAGTCTTTGATCTTCAGCAGTAAGTGCTTCAAGTCCTCTTCACTTTCAGCAAGAAAGGTAGTGTCACCTGCATATTGCAGGTTGTTAATGAGTCTTCCTCTAAACCTAATGCTGTGTTCTTCTTCATATAGTCCAGCTTCTTGAATTATTTGCTCAACATACAAACTGAGTAAGTATTTTAAACCGTGTAGTATCCCCTTTTTCTGTTCGAATGTCTGCCTCTTGCTCTATGTATAGTTTCCTCAGGAGCACAATTAAGTGTTCTGGAATTCCCATTCTTCGCAATGTTATCCATAATTTGTTACGACCCACACGGTCGAATGCCTTTGCATATTCAATAAAACACAGGTAAACATCTTTCTGGCATTCTCTGCTCTCAGCCAAGATCCATCTGACATCAGCCGTGATATCCCTCATTCCACATGGTCTTCTGAATCCGGCTTGAAGTTCTGGCAGTTCACTGTCGATGTACTGCTGCAGTCTTACTCTTTATTATTTCTCTTAATAATAGAGTGTGCTTGCAAAACGATTCAAGGACCTGTAAGTACATATAGTTATGCCCCTGGCCCCTCAACGTGTTTCCAATGAGGAGCCAATGAGATATTTAATAAAGTACGGAAGGAAAGAGAAATAATAAGGAGGGAGGACTTCTCCTATTGAGACCATAGCTGCATGGTTGCAGTGTGGGAGGTGAGGAGTTCCCCAGGGTCTTCTGGGAGGCGGAAAACAGAAAAATACCATAGTGAAAAATAGCAACTCAAGTGGCTATTGGATATGCATTACTCTCTTGAATTCAGAGTGTACTAGGGCAAGCACAGGATTCTCTGAATGTGTGTGACTGTATGCAGGGGCAGATTATCCAAATAGGCAAGGTAAGCATGGTGTTTACCTTGCTTACCAGATTGTCTGTGATGAACAAGTTCATATTTTTCACCATATCAAAGATTTTGCTTGTATGGCTGGCATCTATCTCTCTCCCAACCTCCACCTCCAGCACCTTCCTACAGAATCAAAGCTTCTTTTCAAATTTACAGTCCCTGACAGGGGTGGATGACCCAGTAAGCAAGGTAAGCACAGGCTACTTGAGTTTACTTACTAATCTGTAGTGAGATTGTTCACTGTGGATGATCTGGAAGGCAGGGTAAGCACAGTGCTTACCTTGCCTATTGGATATTCCGCCGCGACCGTTTGTGTGGGGGCTAGGTGGGGTTAGGAATAGGGGAGGAGGGACAGAGAGGCCAAAGATGAGCTGGTTCTGAGGACCCCACTCCCCCACCATCCTGGTTCTCTGCCCCACCAGGCTAAGGTTCATTACCGCAGTAGTGACTGTGGGGTGGAACCCTCTGGGCTGGCCCTAGGCTGACTGATCTGGAGTCCCAGAGGTGCCCTGGAACAGGAAGCGTCCTGGGACCGCACCAGACTGCCCAGATGGAGCCACTGTTTGATGGGCGTGGCCTCCCGGGCTGGCGCAGGGAAGACCGGTGCCCAGGTGGGCGGAGTCTGGCTCCAGGCAGCCACCTGCTGATCGCCCGGCTGTGCTCAGCCCCTCTGTCTGGCCACTTTCTCCTCTCTCAGCAGTGTCTGCCCAGGGCTGCATCGTACCAGCTGCTTCTGCCCCCTACCTGGAAGCTCCCATTTCTCCCCCAGCCAGGCCACCTTCCTAAGATGGCTTCTACTAGAAATGAGTCATAACACCATGCTTTCCTTTCATCCGTTCGCTTTATCAACAGGTACGGAGCCCGACCACGTTGTGCTTGGTCCTGGGAAAGGGACAGAAAACAAGGCCCCTGTATTTTTAGGCGCTCCAGTCTAGAAAAAGAGACAGAGATATAAATAAAAAAGAATCGCGATACAATGTGCTACAGTAAAACCTGCGAAAGCCGGAACCTGTGTAAGGCAGAAACTTGCCATAGAAGGAAAACGCAAATATTTTCTACTGAATAGAGAACAATATGAAAGTGGTGCCTGTATGCTGTCAAAGGCGGAAAACTTAACGAGACCTGGAAAAACAAGGCAGTCCCGTCGAGTTCCGGCTCTCACAGGTTTCACTGTACATACTGTGTGCTTTTATTGATACGACATTCTGGAAAAGGCAACACAACAGTCGCCAAACACAGACCAAGGGTTGTCAGGAACTGGGGGGAGGATTAGACCGCAAAGGGGCATAGGAGGCTTTGGGGATGAAGGAACTGCTGGTGCTTTGTGGTGTTGGTTATGATACTAAGTGTGTTTGTCAAAACTCCCAGATAGGTACACCAAAAAGGGAGACTTTGACTGTTATGTATTACATGCTTTATGTTATGTATTACAACTTAATTAAAAAAGAAAAATAAATCAAAATAGAATGTGATAAGTGCTGTAATAGCATAACGGACACGTGCACACACCACACACGCACGCACACACACACGCACACCGCCCCCCCCAAAGAAACAAAAACAAAGGAGGAAGCAACCAGCTCTTCCTGGCAGACGAGGGAAAGGGGGTTAGAGAAGGCTTTACAGAGAAGGGACCAATTGCCTTGTGATTTCTCAGGATGAGCAGACTAAAATGAAAGATTAAGATTGTCTAGGAAGAAAGGCCTGGTGATCTACTTCTCAAAATCAGCCAATGAAAACTCTATGGATGACAACAGAACATTGTTCGATATAGTGCTGGAAGGTGAGCCTCCTAGGCTGGAAGCCACTCGAAGTACCCAGTGGCCACAGCAATGGATTCAAACATGCCAACAATCATGAAGACAGTGCAGAACTGGGCAACGTTTCATTTCAACATAAGGGGTGCCCTCCTTCTCTCTATGAGCCACTACAACTCGCCTACACCCCCAGACACTGCAATACCTGTCTGAGGCCTCCCTCCCCATGGTCTGTTGCACACGACATTCTCACCTTCTACAAAACTGCAAAAGGAATTTTTAAAAAGGCTTAAGAAGTGACCAAGAATTGCAAATGAGGCAAGCTAAGAAGCAGGGCTTAGAGTTAATTAGCCCTTGAACCGTCAAGCCCAATAGCTTCCAGTGAGTTCTGACATTCCTAAGAATAATTAGGGACTGGGCTGTCACATTTCACAAAGGCCCAGCAGCTACATGAGCTGGTTCTACCTACTTCCCACGCAGAGTGTCCGGAAACACACAAAGGAGAGTTATACCCAGTGCTAATTGCACGTCCGTTAGCAGAAGTGTCGTGTATTTGCAGAAATTTTCATATTTATGTACTGAAATAGAATGATCCTCTTTTAAGGGGTAGAAATGAGTGCAAACGGGGTGGCATTTTCAAGACATCTGGAACCCTAGGTAATAGTGATAAGCTAACATTTCCTGACTGATTACTATGTGCCAGGCACTATTCTAAGCGCTACAAGGGCCTAGAAGGTGGATCCATTTACTATCCTCAATTAACAGATGGGAAAACTGAGGCACAGAGAGGTCGTGTAAGTTACACAGCCGAGCTCAAACCCAGGCAGTCTAGCTCCAGAAATGGTGCTCTCCACCATGGTACTTATACCCTCTCTTATCTCTTAGCCATTCCATTTAATTTTGCTGCTATGGAGCCAACTGTATTTGCTGATATACATTTATCTCATTGGAAAGCATTTATTAATCACCAACATGCGTGTGATTCTGGTTCCTTGGCCTTTAAGAATTATTTTTCAAGCAAGAAATGAATTCATCTATAACAAATTTGAAGCCCTGGTGGCGCAGGGGTTAAGAGCTATGGCTATTAACCATAAAGGTCGGCAGTTTGAATCTACCAGCCACTCCTTGGAAACCCTATGGGGCAGTTCTACTCTGTCCTGTAGGGTCGCTATGAGTTGGAATTGACTCGATGGCAATGCATTTTTTGTCTTGTTTTTTAATAATAAATTTAACTCATTCCAAACTCTAGTGCTTGCTTTGTATTTGCTTTTGCAGACTTCTCTTCACTCATTCATCTAATATTTATTGAGCATCTACTGTGTTCAAAAAGAGCCCTGGTGGCACAGTGGTTAAGTGCTCAGCTGTTAACCGAAAGGTTGGTGGTTCGAACCCACCGGTTGCTTTATGGGAGAAAGATGTGGCAATCTGCTTCTGTAAAGATTCACAGCCTTGGAAACCCTATGGGGAGGTTCTGCTCTGTACAGCATTGCTATAAGTCAAAATCGACTTGACGGCAGTGGGTTTACTATGATCAAGGAACTGTGTAAAGAAACTGTGGTAGGCAGAATAGTGCCCCCCACCCCCAAAGGTGTTCACTTCCTAGTGCTTGGAACCTGGAAGGTGACTATACTACCTTGCATGATGAAAGGGACTTTGCAGATGCGACTATGTTAAGATCCACGAGACGGGAAGAAGATCTTGTTGCCCAGGTGGGCCAATGTAATCACATGGGTCCTCTCAGCTATGGTCAGAGGGAGCCGTGACCATAGAAGTAAGGCACAGAAAGTGCCATGTTTCTGGCTTTGAAGATGGAGGAATGGGCCATGAGTCAACAAATGTGGCAGCTTCTAGAAACTGAAAAGTCAAGGCAACAGATTCTCCTCTAGGGCTTCGAGAAAGAACGGTGGCCCTGCCAACACATTGATTTTGTTCAGTGAGACCCACGTTGGATTCTAACCCACAGAGCTGTAAGATAATACCATTTTGTGTTGTTTTAAGCCACTGAGTTTGCAGTAATTTGTTCCAGCAGCAATAGGAAAGTAATCCACTCCATTTGCTATAACTCAAACAAGTTAGACCTGCTTCTTTGACCAAGTGTATCCTTTTGGTAAGAAGCCCTGGTGGAGCAAAGATTATGTGGCTTGCTTGTTAACCGAAAGGTTGGCAGTTTGAACCCACCCAGTGACTCTGCAGGAAGAAGACCTGATGATCTGCTCCCGTAAAGACTATAGCCCTATGGGGAAATTCTACTCTGTCACATTGGGTTGCTAACAACAATCACCACTACCAACCACAGCATCATCCTTTTAGTATTGGCCTTCCTGTTCATGCCACTCTTACCCTGTGTGATGGACTAACGAACCGCCATCAAGTCAATTCTGACTCAGTAGACTGTTGGTCTTATTTTGCCTACCAGAGTCTAAGCTCCATAGGGGCAGGGACCGAGCTATTCATTCCAGCATCTTCAGTGC
This sequence comes from Trichechus manatus latirostris, assembly GCF_000243295.1. NCBI lineage: Eukaryota > Metazoa > Chordata > Mammalia > Sirenia > Trichechidae > Trichechus > Trichechus manatus. The sequence goes on from NW_004444054.1 coordinate 2,384,330, forward strand.
CAGCATCAAAGTCCCTGCATAGTGCAAAGGGTTAACGTGCTCAGCTGCTAACTGAAAGATTTGAGGTTCAAGTCCACCCAGAGGCACCTCAGAAGAAAGGCCTGGAGACTGACTTTTGAAAAATCAGCCATTGAAAACCCTACAGATAACAGTGGTGGAATATTTTGGAAAAGGATAATGATAAGGGTGGTACAACATGAAAAAGGTAATCAATGGCATTGAATCGTAAATTTGGAAGCCGTATTGGTGAAGGTCTTCGTGTGTGTATTTTCATCACAATTAAAAACAAAAACAAAAAACCTCTGGAGCGTAATTCTAGTCTGACACACACGGAATCACCAGGAGTCAGAGTCGTCTTGATGGGAACTAGTAACGGTGGTAGTTCCAGCATGGTGCCTACCAGATGGTTGGTGTTGTTATGTGCCATCAGGTTGACTTCTACCGCCTAGTAGATTTCAATCAATATGAATTAAATGAATGTGTGAAAGCCCAAAACTGGATGGGGTTTCATATGCCCTAAAAGAACCTCCAAAGAGAGGAATCAGTGCTTCTTTTCAGACGTAGAGGGGTCAAAGCTGACGTCACCATGATGTATTAATTTTTCTTTTGGCTGTAACCAGACAACAAGAAATCCCCTTCACTGTAGAGGATGGGGAGTCTTTCAGAAGAGCATCAGCGAAGGCCTGGCTGCCTAAGAAAACCTTTGTGTGATGTGACTCCAGGCCTGCTTTCATGCTGAGTGTTCATAAATGGGACCTGTTCTAAGTGGCTGTCCTCCATGCGGTTTATTTAACTAGGGCACCCAATGAAGGCACAGGACCCAGAAACAATGCTTTGTTAGTTCAGATATACTCCTCATGAAATGACAGTAGTCCTCCCTTAACCATGGGGAATATGTTCCAAGACCCCCAGTGGATGCCTGAAACCATGGATAGCGCCTGTCTTAGTCATCTAGTGCTGCTCTAACAGAAATACCACAAGTGGATGCCTTTAACAAAGAGAAGTTTATTCTCTCACAGTCCAGTAGGCCACAAGTCCAGAGTCAGGGCATCAGCTCCATGAGAAGGCTTTCTGTCTCTGTCGGCTCTGGAGAAAGGTCCTTGTGATGCATCAGTCTTCCCTTGGTCTGGGAGCATCTCAGCGCAGGAAGGTCAGGTCCAAAGGACGCGCTCTACTTGCGGCACTGCTTTCTTGGTGGTATAAGGTTTCCATGTGTCTCTGCTCACTTCTGTCTTTTATATCTCAAAAGAGATTGCATTATGACACTATCTAATCTTGTTAACCTCATTAGTATAACCTCATCACAGTGACAGAATTTACAACACGTAAGGAGATCACATATAACCTCATTATAGTGATAGAGTTTACAACACATAAGGAAATCACATCAGATTATATCATCATACAACACTAGGAATCATGACCCAGCCAAGCTGACAGATATTGTTGGGGAATGCAACCCAATCCACGACAGTGCCGAATCCTATTTCTTTCCTTCGTAAGTCAAGAACTTTCACCTTTTCACTTAAAGGAAGCACTTTATGGCTTCTCTTTGGCGTATCCAAGTCGCCAGAGTCACTACTCTTGAGCTTTGGGGCCATTATTAAGTAAAATAAGGGTTACTGGAACACAAGCACTGTGATTCCGAGGATAGTTGATCTTATAGATAACTGAACTGGCTATTAAGGGACGAATGGGCAGGTAGCTTATACAGCATGGATATGCTGGACAAAGGGATGATTCACATCCCAGGTGGGACGGAGTGGAATGGTGTGAGATTTCATCACACTACTCAGAACGGCATGCAATTTAAAACTTATGAATTGTTTATATCTGAAATTTTCCGAAATATTTCCAGACCCTGATTGACCGAGGGTAACTGAAACTGCGGAAAGTGAAACCGTGGATAAGGGGGGACTACTGTACATTCATTTCTTGAAAGAAATGGCCATTTACACTTTTCATGGTTGGGTAAGAAGTGTCAAGAGTTGCCTTCTAGAAAAGCTGGCAGTGGGCAGTTATAGTATAAATAATACCACCTCCTCCCTAACCATGTGTCTGGAAATTCTTGTCAGCTGTCAGGGAAGACACTCTGGGAGCTGGTGGGGGAGGGAGTCTAGAGAAAGCCTTGCTGGCCGGGATCTGCTCTGTTGTTGTGCCTCTTGGCTCTGACCTCCACAGTCAGGCTGCTGTGCTGCCCATGCCAATGTCATCATGTCACTCAGCAACATCCTTATTGTTGGTGCTTGAGCACACCCCCTCGGGCTGGGTGCCAAGATCCTCCTGCTAGAATGGCTTCCTCCCCACTCCTGCAGGAATTGAAGTGCTTGGTTCAGGCTACCAGCTCAGACCCCAACCCACCAAGGACTTGGGCCTCATTTAATTTGACTCAGGAGAGTTTATTTTTCCTTCCTTTCTCTTCATACCCTGAGCTCGTCTCACTGGAGACCAGCCTTTCCCCCTGTCTGCTTCCAGCCCCTCTACTTAACCATTCCCCCATACCCCAACCTTGACTTGAGTTAACAGATACATTGTAAACCTTATGGCTTTAGCTAACTCCAAAATGGCCCTCTGAAATAACAGGTCCAAGTAAGCCTTATGGCTTCAACTAACTCCAAAATGGCCCCCTGAAATAACAGATCCAATGTAAGCCTTATGGCTTCAATTAACTCCAAAAAGGCCCTGTGAAATCCCTTCAGGAGAGTTTATTAAATGTTTAGGGAATCCCAACATATGACAGTTCTCTTCAGTGACACTCCCTTACAGCATAAAGACACTGCTTATGGGTACGTTTGAAATACAGGTGTACTTTCCCTTGTGCCTTCCTTCTAGCTATTTCCTAGCTCCTCAGGGAAGGACATAAACCTGTCAGGTGATGGTCCTAGATTGTCTCTGAGACCTGAGATGAACAACTCTTTTTCTTCCATATCAAAGTAACCACCAAGGGTTCTGGTGACTCTGCTGTGGACAGGGAGCAGATATGGGTTCATCGAGTCTTGAGCAATAAACAGGAAGTAGAGGGTACGATAGGAGAGCTGGGCAGTTACCACACGATTTTTTCTTCTTGGCTCCTGTTGGACTGTTTCCATGACTGCAGCTGTCTGATAGAAGCATGTCAAAATCAAGGAATAATTAACAAGTGACTAATATATTTTATCTGTTTTAACTTACCGTGACCAAGATAGAAAGTGGATGGGCTGGCAATGGGAACATAAAGAAGGTTATTTGAAATGGACTTTAAACCATGACCAACTGGTGGTGCCAGTCACCATGGCCATTGACAGACTCATATTGAGATCACAGCAGGCAGCCTAGTTATGGGGCAGAAAGAGCCTCGGGAGGCTATCAGGCAGGGCTCTGGTGGGGAGGAGCCTCATAATTCCCCAGATAAGGGCGTATGGTTGTTGGGTGCCTTCAAGTGGACTCTGACTCCTGATGATTCCATGTGTGCAGGGTAGAACTGCCCATGGCTTTTTCTGGACTGTGACTTTTTGGAAGTAGATCACCAGCTTTGGCTTCCAAAGGGTATCCAGGCGGGTTCAAACTGCCACCTTTTTTTTTATCCATTTTATTCTTTTTTGTTGAACATATGCATAGCAAAACATACACCAACTCACCCCTAAAAAGATAAAATACTTAGGAATAAATCTAACTAGGGATGTAAAAGCCCAAATACAAAGAAAACTACAAAACACTATTGCAAGAAACCAAAAGAGACCTACACAAATGTGAAACTATACCATGCTCACAGAGAGGAAGACTCAACATTGTGAAAACGTCAATCCTACCCAAAACGATCTACTAATACAGTGCAATCCCAATCCAAATCCCAACAGCATTCTTCAACGAGATGGAAAAACTAATCACCAACTTTCCTCTGAAAAGGAAAGAGGCCTTGGATAAGCAAAGCTTTAGTGAAGAAAAGCAACAAAGTAGGACATCTCACACTACTGGATCTCAGAATCTGCTATACAGCCATGGTAGTTAAAACAGCCTGGTACTGGTACAATGACAGACACATAGATTAATGGAACAGAATCGAGAACCCAGATGTAAATCCATCCATCTATGTCAGCTGATCTTCAACAAAGGACCAAAGTCCATTAAATGGGGAAAAGACAGTCTTTTTAACAAATGGTGCTGGCAAAACTGTATCTCCATCCATAAAAAGATTAAACAGGACCCATACCTCATACCACACACAAACACTAACTCTAAACGGATCAAAGACCTAAATATAAAATGTAAAATGATAAAGAACATGGAAGAAAAGATAAGATCAATGCTAGAGGCCCTAATACATGGCATAATTCAATATAAAGCATAACTAACAAGGCACAAACACCAGAAGACAACCTAGATAACTGGGAGCTCCTAAAAATTAAATGTTCAGGCTCATCAAAAGGCTTCACCAAAAGAGCAAAAAGAGAACCCATGGATTGGGAAAAAAGTTTGGCTATGACATATCCAACAAGAGTCTAATCTCTAAAATCTACGCAATACTTCAACACCTCAACAACAAAAAGACAAATAATCCAAGTGAAAAATGGGCAAAGGATATGAACAGACACTTCACCAAAGAAGACATTCAGGCAGCTAACAGAAACATGAGGAAATGCTTGCAATCATTAGCCATTAGGGAAGCGCAGATCAAAACTATAATGAGATACCATCTTACCCCAGCATTACTGGCACTATTCAAAAAAAAAAAAAAAAAAAAA
>NW_004444054.1:2389150-2398338 GCF_000243295.1 Trichechus manatus latirostris
AAAAAAAAAAAAAAAACAGAAAATAACACATGTTGGAGAGGTTGCGGGGACACTGGAACTCTTATGCACTGCTGATGGAAATACAAAATGGTACAAACACTATGGAAAACGATATGGTGTTTCCTTAAAAAGCTAGAAATAGAAATACCATATGATCCAGCAATCCCTCTGCTAGGAATGTATCCTAGAGAAATAAGAGCCAGCGCAAGAATAGACATATGCACACCCAGGTTCACTGCAGCATTATTCACAATAGCAAAAAAACAGAAACAACCTAAGTGCCCATCAACAGATGAATGGATAAATTATGGTACAGACACACAGTGGAATACTATGTAATGATAAGAACAATGATGAACCTACGAAATGTCTCACGACATAGGTAACTCTGAAGGGCATTATGCTGAGTAAAATAAGTCAATCACAAAAGGACAAATATTGTATGAGATCATTATTATAAAAACCCAAGAAAAGGTTTACACACAGAAAAACACAGTCTTTGATGGTTATGAGGGAGGGGAGGGGAAATAACTAGATAATAGACAAGTGTTAACTTTGGTGAAGGGAAGGACAACACACAATATAGGGGAAGTCAGCACAACTTGACCAAGGCAAAGTCATAGAAGTATAGACACTTCCGAACACCTTGAAGGACCGAGTTACTGGGGCTGAGGGCTGGGGACCATGATCCCAGGGAACGTCTAGGTCAACTGGGATAAAATAGTTCATAAAGAAAATGTTCTACATCCTACTTTGGTGAGTAGTGTCTAGGGTCTTAAAAGCTTGTGAGTGGCCATCTAAGATACATCTATTTGTCCCATCATGTTTGGAGTAAAGGCGAATGACAACCAAAGACACGAGGAAAATATTTGTCCAAAGGTCTCATGGACCACATGAACCACAGCCTCCACCAGCCTAAGCCCAGAAGAACTAGATGGTGCCTGGCTACCACCACCAACGGCTCTGACAGGGATCACAAGAGAGGGGCCCTGACAGAGTGGGAGAAAAATGTAGAACAAAATTCAAATTCACACAAGAGACCAGACTTACTGATCTGACAGAAACTGGAGGAACTCCTGAGACTATGGCCCCTGGACACCCTGCTAACTCAGAACTGAAGCCACTCCCGAAGTCCGCCTTTCAGCCGAAGATTAGATAGGACTATAAAACAAACAATAACATACGTGAGAAACATGCTTCTTAGTTCAGTCAAGTATATGAAACCAAATGGGCAGCACTTGCCCTGAGGCAAAGACGAGAAGGCAGGAAGGGACAGGAAAACTGGACGAATGGACATGGGAAACCTGAGCTGTAAAGGGAAAGGGGGAGAGTGCTGACACATTGTGGGGAATGCAACCAATGTCACAAAACAATTGGTGTGTAAATTTTTGAATGAGAAACTAATTTGTGCCGTAAACTTTCACCTAAAGCACAATAAAATTTTAAAAAAATACACCAATTCAACAATTTCTACATGTACAATTCAGTGACATTGATTATATTCTTCAAGTTGTGCAACCTTTCTCACCCTCCTTTTCCACCCTCATTGACATAAACTCACTGCCCCCTAAGCTTCCTATCTAACCTTTCTAGTTGCTGTTGCAATTTGATCCCATATAGATAGTTCTTTAAAAAAGCACAGTGCTCAAGACAGACATTCTTTACTAATTAAGCTACACCATTTTTTGGTTTGGAGCCCTAGAGGTGCAGTGGTTAAGAGCTTGGCTGCTAACCAAAAGGTTGGCCGTTGGAATCCACCAGCCGCTCCCTGGAAGCCCTATGAGATAGTTCTAGTGTGTCCTATAGGGCTGCTACCGGTCTGAATCTACTCAACAGCAATGGGTTTGGATTTTTTTTAAGCCCTTGCCCGTCAAGTAGGGTTAATAGTAATGTGCCTTTATAGGGATTATTATCAGAGTTAAGTGAGTTCATGCACATAAAGTGCTTAGTGGTGTAAAAATGGCGTGGGGGCAGCATCTGACTTCTTGTCTAACTTCACAAGGGGGAAGGAGAATCGTGAGTATCAACAGCCATGAGTATCAACTATGAAGTGGAGGTCAGACATACCTCCTCTATCTAACCTTTTTGCTAATTTATACACCAGCCATCCCTCCCAGGGCACTCTCTACTCCTCTGCTGGGTTCAGTCGTTTGTTGCAATGACCACACAGAACTCACAGACTATACTCACAAATTATAAGATTTATTAGGGAAGTAACAGGTTATAATTGAGGATCAGGAACGACTCAGGATACAGTTCTTTGATCAGGACAGTTTCTCGACCATGCCCATAGGCAGGCCTCTCCCTGGCCCTTGGCCCCTTGACCCCTCAGCCCCTTAGGTCCCTCGGTCCTCTTGGGCCAGCCCAGCCTCTGCCCTCCTCGGGTAAGCGTTACAAAGCTCTTTCGCTCCACTGATAAGTGCCCAGAGGCACCCCACTCTGCCAGTAAGCCTCAGCCTGAAGGCACTCAGCTCTCTAGCTTCATGGGTTGGCATGCACACTGTAGCTGCCTTGCTCTGCGGGCCAGGAAGCCCACCGTGCCATTTCCTGCTGGTCTCCTGGTTCTGCTGCCTTTGTTTCTCTGTCACCACTTCTCAACATCTTGCACTGTCTTGGATCTCTCATGTTACAGCTGTCTGTCTCCTGGGTCTAGGAGGTTCTCAGCTCAGGGACCCTAGCTCCAAAGGATGCACTTCACTCCTGGCTCTTCTTTCTTGGTGGAAGTGAGGTCCTCCCCCTCGCTGTGGCTTTAGCTCTCTTTTTTAAGCCTAGCAGAATGGCAAAACTGACCAATCCCCTCTTTAAGGTTCCATACACCTTATTTGCATGGTCCCACCCTCCCCACGGGTCCCACGGTTAAGCGCTTGGCTGCTAACTGAAAGGATCCAAACCCACCCAGCGACTCCATGGAGGAAAGACCAGTGATCTGCTCCCTGTGAAGATTACGGCACACAACACCAACACCACCACCGACAGTCCACTGTAAGATGTGGTTTTGATCCCATCAGCCATGACTGGGCAGGGCCTAGGAGAGGGCCCAGGGGTGTATGGTCTGCCTGCCTGTGCCAGCATGACAGAGGAGGCATGGACAGTTGGGTTATTATAATAATAAGCAGAAGGTAATAGCTGATAGAAAGATGTGGATTCCTATTTCCTGCCTTCTGGCCTTTGAAAACCTTTCTTCATAATTATAGTCATAAAGCTTGTAGCTCTGATAAGACATTGAATTTCATCGGGAATTAGGCCACAATAACAACCGCAGAAGTGGCCCTATCCTGGCCAGCATGGGATGCTTAGTCAGCCCCAGCCTGCTGACTCAATTCTCTCTTATACTATGTAATTTTAGTGTAAGAGTTGAGTCCAGAGGTTCTGTAGCCAAGATAAAGGAGGAAAAAAGGCAGAGGCATGTCATCTCGGATAAAGAGGTGTGTGTGTGTATGTGTGTGTGAGAGAGAGAGAGAGGGTTTTGGAGGTACGTTGTTGTTGTTGGGTGCCATGGAGTCAATTCCAACTCATAGTGACCCCATGAGCCCCATGAGACGGAGGAGAACTGCCCCGTAGGGTTTTCTAGCCTGTAAGCTTCACAGGAGCGGATCACCAGGTCTTTCTCCTACCGAGCTGCTGGGTAGGTTTGAACTACCAACCTTTTGGTTAGCAGCCAAGTGCTTAACCGTTGCCCCACCAGGGCTCCTTTTAGAGATATGGATGTCGGGAAAACGGAAATCTGATAGCAAGGTGACTACTTGGGTGTAAGTGATCCAAGGAATTAAGCCCCTTCCCTGTCACCTTACCCTCATCTAGTGCTGGGTGGGCTCTGGCAGTTGTTTTCCCAATAGATCTGGGAGCGTCACTTAAAAACCCAGCATGAAAGGCCCATAAAATGTCAAGGTGGTTTGAGGACAGGCTCCATCTGCTCCAGAACATGGGATCTGGCTTGGTTATAGCATACACCATGCCCACCCCTAAAAGTTTGTCCTCTTCTAGATTAGTCTTTGAACTGTTCCCTCAGCCTGGAAATGCCCTGTGGCCAGTCCAGACACATTAGAGCTTAAAAGTCTAGTTGATGGAACCTTGGACACAGTTGTTACAAGTGAGGAAACTAATGCCTAGAGAGGTTAAGTAAGTTACTCAGATCATATAGCAGGACTAACACCTGAAACTTCCAACATCTTTGAAGTTGCTTGTCTCCATCTCTGAGCTGGAGAGCACAGGTTAGAAGCAGAATGGCCTAAGGGGCTGGGGAAGGAGGCCATTACCAAATAAACCAAACCCCTTGCCGTTGATTCAATTCCAACTCATAGCAGCCCTGTAGGATAGAGTAGAGCTGCCCCACAGGGTTTCCAAGGCTGTAATATTTATGGAAGCAGATAGCCAGGTCTTTTCACCTGCAGAGTGGCTGGTGGGCTTGAACTGCTAACCTTTTTGGTTAGCGGCCGAGGAGCGCTATCCCCTGGCCTTTGAGTTTTGGTGGACGCTTTAGAAAATTCTGTCTAGACACCAATTCCATAAACAAAACAGGAGAGCAAACGGGGACTGTGAGAGCCAGCCAAGGAGGACATTCTTAATGTATGAAGTCACCGGCTCTCAGTGCAAGCTACCTACGGAAAAAAGGTCCTTGCTCTGACACCACTGATAAGGCTCGCCAAGACTTTTAGCTAGCACAGAGACAATGGGAGAAATCTAGAAAACATTCTGCAGCTTTACTCAGCTCTTCACGCTCAAATATTTGTTTTATATCAGGAAATGGCTCAGGGTGTGGGCACCACCTCGCTAAGAGCGTGATTATGGAGTCATGTGGACAGCAAAATGCTGCAGCTTGATTCAGCATTTCTCTTGTTTCAGCAACTCCTCTATCAACAGCAATAGCACCTGAGTCAGAGGGAGCAGGCAGTCCTTCCTGGAGCTGTGAACCCAACCTTCCTATTACGCCTTTGTTTCCGGAGCAGGCTAATGTCCAGAGCCCTCTGCTGGAAACCACACCTTGCTCCTCTCCTGCAGAGTCTATGAGCCTGGAATGGCATAGCCAATAGTGACTCAAAGACTTTCCATCTCTTATTTTTACAAGAGGTCTGCTTAAAATGCCAGTGCCTGGGGGCGCCATCTTTCCTGCTCCCCTCTACCACCTCTTGCGCTCAACCACCACCACCACCAGTTGCCATGGAGTTGACCCTGAGTCATGGACACCCGATGAGTGTCAGAGTACAACTGTGCTCCACAGGGTTTTCAAAGGCTGATTTTGCCCTGGTGGTGCAGTGGTTAAGTGCTTGACTGCTAACCAGAATGTTGGTGGTTCAAACCTACCAGCTGCTCCATAGGAGAAAGATGTGGCAGTCTGCTTCTGTAAAGATTTACAGCCTTGGAAACCCTATGGGGCAGCTCTACTCTGTCCTAGAGGGTTGCTATGAGTCAGAATCTACTCGAGGGCAACGGGTTTTGGGTTTTAATTTTGCAGAAGTTGATTGCCAGGGCTTTCTTTTGAGGCACTCTGGGTAGACTCGAACCTCCAACCTTTTGGTTATCAGCTGAGCAATTTAACCATTTGCACCACCCAGAGACTCCAGGGGAGAAGGAAATCTGGTTGGGGGTGAGGAGAGGTGGATTATGAATTCCTTCCCACATATCCTGGGTGCCAATGGCACAAGTGGAATCTCTGGCTGGAGGCAGGTGATGCTCCCATGAGCTCCACGCCCTCACCTCTGAGCACATCAGAGCCTGTAGCCACAATCTGTTCACCACGCAGAGATGTGGGAGAGGTTTTGCCAGCTGTCTCATCAGATGGAATGCAAACAAACAGAGAGAGAAGGAGAGCCCAGTTTAGATCATAATGGCCCTCTGCTATCCCAGGGCTGGCTCCAGGGCTTACTGCGTGCATGCGGGGTGAGGGAGGTCAGCCTTCCACCGAGCAGGGCTCTCTGGCGCCTCACTCCACAGAGGAAGGACTCATCTGGAAGGGGCTTTCCTGTTGAGTGGCTTGTGGCATCCCATTGCCGGTTATACTTAGCAAAGTGTGGCCCCAGAAAGCATGTGTACACTTCTTGAGGAAGGCTCCCAAGCTGCCAGCACCAGAAATCAGGAAAGCAGGCCTGAAACCTTGTAACTGCTGCCTGATTGCCCACAGACTTCTCACACCATTGGCCCAGGACGGCAGTCCCTGCCACGAGAAACAAGAGAGCCTCTTCCCCACAAAGGCCCAGACCTTTTGATGAAAAGGCAATGATCCACAAACTTACCTGACTGGAAGTCACTAATTTTAATCCTTTGCTGAGCTTGGTTACAAAAAAGGATTGTGCAGGAGCTGCACATATATTCTAGCAACTTCACCAATTTGACAAGGGCTTACCCTCTGTTAAAGGAGCCCTCGTGGCACTGTAGGTAAGAGCTTGGCTGCTAACCAAAACGTCAGCAGTTTGAATCCACCAGCCAATCCTTGGAAACCCTATGGGGCAGCTCTACTCTGTCCTATAGGGCCGCTATGAGTTGGAATCAACTCAATGGCAATGAGTTTTTTGTTTTTTGTTTTTTTCAAAAAAAAAAACCCTGCAAATAGAGGTCCCTAGGTGGCACAAAGCATTTGTGCTCAACTACTAACCTGAAGGTTGGCAGTGTGAACTCAGCCAGTGGCTCTGTGAAAGAAAGGCCTGGCAATCTGCTTCTGTAAAGATTATAACCAAGAAAAGCATATGGAGCAGTTCGACTCTGTAACCATGAGTTGGAATCAACTTAATGGCAGTGATTTTTAAAAAAATACATACCTATAAATATGATCCTGTTTGGAAATAGGATTTTCTTTGTTATGTTAATTAGATTAGGGTGGGTTAATTAGTAGGGTGGGTTCTAAATCTAATCACTTCTGAGTTACAGAAAGGGTTGAATGGACACTGAGACATACACAGGGGAAGACAGATGCCACGTGAGGATCCCTATAAGCCAAGGAATTAAGAAACCCCCAGGTCTACCTTCAAGGAAGGGATTAACTCAGCCAAGACCCTGATTTGGACTTTCAGCCTCCGGAGGTGTGAGAAAATACATTTGTGTTCTTTAAAGCTACTTGTGATTTTTGTATTACAGCAGCACTAGGTAGCTAAGATGACCTCCTTTCATTAAAAAATGTGTATAGTTACACAATACAGGGGAAACTAGCACAACCCGTACAAGGAAAGGTCATGGAAGCCCCATAGACACATCCAAACTCCCTGAGGGACTGAATTGCTGGGCAGAGGGCTGTGGGGACCACGGTCTCGGGGAACATCTAGCTCAATTGGCATGACACAGCTTATAAAGACAATGCTCTAAATTCTACCTTGGTGAGTAGTGTCTGGGGTCTTAAAAGCCTGTGAGCGGCCATCTAAGATACTCCACTGGTCTCATCCCTTCGGGAGCAAGGGAGAATGAAGAGAACAGGATACAAGGAAAAGATTAGTCCGAAGGACTAATTGTCCACAGCTACCAAGGCCTCCACCGGACTGAGTCCAGTACAGCTAGATGGTTCCGGGCTACCACCACTGACTGCTCTGACCAGGATCACAACAGAGGGTTCTGGACAGAGCTGGAGAAGGATGTAGAGCATAATTCTAACTCACAAAAAAAAGACCAGATTTACTGGCCTAAAGGAGACTGGAGAAACCCCGAGAGTATGGCCCCCAGACACCCTTTTAGCTTAGTGGTGAAGTTACCTCCGAGGTTCACTGTTCAGCCTGGGAGTGGCCAGCCCCATAAAACCAAATGAGACTAACGAGGTACAGGAGTCCAGTGACACGGGCCAGAAGGCAGAAGGGGACAAGGAAGCTGGTGATAGGGAACCCAAGGTTGAGTAAGGATATTGTTGATGTGTTGTGAGATTGTTAACCATTGTCATAGGGCAACATTTGTAGTAACTGTTAAATGAGAAACTTTTGTTCTGTAAGCCTTCATCTTAAGTGAGAATAACAGCACAATTGGAAGAGCGTAGTCAATGTCACTGAACTGTGCATGTAGAAATTATTGAAACGGTGTATCTTTGGCTATGTGTATTTTCACCAAAAAAAAAAAAAAAAAGGTTGAGAAGTTAGAGTGTTAATATGTTGTGGGGTTGTTAACCAATGTCATAAAACAACATGTGTACTACTGTTTCATGAAACTATTTGTTCTGTAAGCCTTCACCTGAAATACAATAAAATAAAATAAAATAAAAAAATGTGTATAGTTTGCTGGAGTAGGTGTAACTTTCCCCCTTCTCTCTGTGGATTCTCTGTTATCTCAGATATGCTAAGCCTTCCAATTGCCTGTTAACCCAGCTACCCAGTGGGGATTTCCTAACACTGACCAAATACTGACCAGCCTCATAGAGTCATATCACCTGTGAGCTGGAAGAGATCTTGAACTCAAGTGCAAGACCCTCATTTTACAGACAAGGGAGCCAATGACTTGGTGTTCAGTTAGTGGCTGGTAGAACAGAAATAGACGTGGCATGATGGTTAAGTGCTTGGCTGCTAACCAAAAGGTTGGAGGTTCAAGCCCACCCAGCAGCTCTGCAGGAGAAAGATCTGGTGATGCGCTTCTGTAAAGATTACAGCCTAGGAAACTTTATGGGGCACTTGCACTCTGTCATGTAGGGTTGCTTTGAGTCGGAATCAACTCGACGGCACACGACAAGAAGAACAGAAACCATAATCAAGGCCTCTGTCATTTCTGCTGAGGGATGCAGCCCCAGTTTCGCATCTTGTTCTCTGGGCCTCTCGGTGACCGACAGCAGAACCACATGTCCATATTCAGGTCTGTCTCCGGCTTCTGGTAAAGGAAGAGGCAAAAGCCTTCCTTTCAAATGATCTGCCTGAGAGAAACCACACTCAGCTAATTAGGACCCATCTCTCTGGAATTCCCAGACCTCTGGCGTTAATTAAACATAGAGCTTTTTCTCTCCATCAGGAAGGAGAATTGGAATAATATTGAAGAGTCACACACTCAAGACTGTAGTATGACCTTCGATAAAGGTTACCTTCTCTCACACTTGAAGAATAAAGACCAGGTGGGTTGGTTTAAATCTAGACCTAATTCCTTCCGCGTGTTTTTTGCTCTAGTTCCTTGTCCTGGGGTGAGAATGTGGGCTGCGTTTTGGGAAGTGTGGTTGGTGTTGGCTGATGGTTGTGAAGGAGACTGGAGGGAAGGCACCACCCACCCACACCCACACCCACACCCACACCCACACCCAC
>NW_004444054.1:2398438-2467120 GCF_000243295.1 Trichechus manatus latirostris
CCCCCACACACCCACACCCACGTCTTCACACACACACACGTCTTCTCACACACACACACACACACACACACACACACACACACGTCTGTGGTTGCCATGGGCCTTGTGTTTGCTCCGAATGGTTGGCTCAGTAGGAAATTTGGCTGAGTGGCAAGACTACGTTTTGAAAGTGGGCACAGTGAAGAGCAAATACATTTCTCAGGTTTGGGAAAATAGCTGCAAAGAGGAGCCCAGGGGCATGGAGAAAAGAGTTTTTTTTTTTTCCTTCTCGTAATAACTTTTAAAGTCGAGGCTGTGTGTCACCTATTAACCTTGATGACGTTGCTTCACCCTGCTCTTTCTCAACTCCCAATGCCTGAAGTGGAGCTGCTGCCAATCCTGTCAGACACACCTTCAGCTGGGCAGCTATGTTGTAATTTTTTGTTTACAATACATGTTCTGAATGCATAATGACTTGGCACAGAGCAAAAATCTCCAACCTGAAAGTCATCATGATACTGGGAATGTTTAGAAAAGTCATAACTCAGGGATGGGTCATACCTTCTTGGAATAGTTTTACTTTGCCTCAGATTATATATAACCAGTTGATGGCAGCTTTGGATGATGGGAGTAATTGAGAAGGAAGCTGAGGATTCTTAGATCTGGAAGAAGAAGGAAGAAAGGTTAATGCTTTCCTAAAAGGGTTTTTAGATTTTAGTGCAGCTTCAATCCAAAAACAGTAGCCAAGGATATCTTTGCCATAGAAAGTGGCTTGTTAAATTAATGTTAGTTGACCAATTTAAATAGGATGACATACAATGAATCTACAAGCTACAGAACTGTAGATGGAGATTAGATGTCCTTATTCTGACTTCAGAAAACAAAGTTGGAGGGAAAAAGAATCTAGTTTCATTGTAAAATTAAAAGTAAAAATTAAATTTAAAAAAAAGTTGTCATTGAGTCGATTCGAACTCACAGCAACCCTATGTGTGTCAGAGTAGAACTGGGCTCCATAGGGTTTTCAACGGCTGATTTTTTTGGAAGTATATTGTCAGGCCTTTTTTCCAGTGTGAAATCAGAGTTATATAAACCAGACAGGGAGCCCTAGTTATGCGGTGGTTAAGCGTTGGGCTATAACTAAAAGGTTGACAATTCGAATCCACCAGCCGCTCTTTGGAAACCCTATGAGGCAGTTCTACTCTGTCCTATAGGGTTGCTATCAGTCGGAATTGACTTGATGACAATGGGTTTGGTTTTGGCTTGAACCAGATAGGTAATGAAAAATTTAGGGAAACATAGCTCTAAAAATTTAAAACAGAGTTCTACAATCCCGCATCTCCAGTCCTTAGCATTGTTTCAACTTTGTCAATGGGTTTAAAGAACTCATCAAAAAATTATTAAAATAATATTAAATCCTTCAGAGTTTTTCCTAAGATGTTACGTAGCC
The DNA here is from genome assembly GCF_000243295.1 of Trichechus manatus latirostris. Taxonomy (NCBI): domain Eukaryota; kingdom Metazoa; phylum Chordata; class Mammalia; order Sirenia; family Trichechidae; genus Trichechus; species Trichechus manatus. The sequence goes on from NW_004444054.1 coordinate 2,399,865, forward strand.
TTTGTGGAAAAAAAAAAGGGATTATTACAATATCGAATCGATCATAGGATGTTGAAATCCCAGTGGATAGTCATTGCTGAATCAGATTTTCAACTTTCAACTCAGGACAAATCTGGCTTCGCCATATCACTTGGGCTGCTGGAAACATGGGGTCCTCCTCTGTAAGGTCATAGGGATGATAAATCTTTGGTCCCTCAAGTCCCATTAAGTTGGGCTACTCTTGAGAAAATAAAAAATCTCATTTAGTGTAATCACTGTAAAAAAACACCGTTTGGTTATTAAACTCGTTTTCTTTTGGCCATCAGATCCAAAAAACCCATTGCCGTCAAGTCGACTCCAACTCATATTGACCTTATAGGACAGAGTAGAATTGCCCCATAGGGTTTCCAAGGCTGTAATCTTTATGGAAGCAGACTGCCGCATCTTTCTCCTGAGGAGCAGTGGGTGGGTTCGAACTGCTGAATTTTCAGTTACCAGCTGAGCTCTTTAACCACTGCTTTTGACCATACATTTCCCCAGATGATTAAGACCACAAGTAGGCTGATGAATGAGAATATGGGGAAGGCACCAGGGCTTGGTATTTCCAAAATTTTTAATTAATTTTTCTGCTTTAAGAAATAAGGATATTGGCTATCTCCTGTGACTTAGACCTGCGTCGAAAGTTAGCTCACAGTGTAAAGTATAAGTGTTACAGTAACCCCTTATTCACAGGTGAGGAGAGCCAGAGGCCACCAGGGAGCAAAGGTCAGTCCCCATGTGCATGGGGTAGGGATCTGGCAGGGAACCTGGACTGACGTTTCTGCGGAAATTGTCTGGATTTTATCCCTACATGTCTTCATAGATTCAATTTAGACTATTAAGGAGGAGCTCTGCGATTGTTATTCTTGAATTTTCTTTATAAAGAAGCTGATTAGAGATAAACATCTTTAAATTTTCAAAGCTTTTTTTTTACCATCTGAAATAGTCAGAACCAAACCAAACCAGTTGCCATTGAGCCAATTCTGACTCATGGCGACGCTTATGTGTTACAGAGTAGGACTGCGCTCCATAGGGTTTTCTTGGCTGTAATCTTTATGGAAGGAGCCTTGGTGGTGCAGTGGTTAAGTGCTCGGCTGCTAACCGAAAAGTTAGCAATTTGAAGCCACCAGCTGCTCTCTGTGAGGAAGACCTCACGATCTGCTCCTGTAAAGATTACAAACCACCTCCAACCATAGTGGCTTGAAAAAAGAATTTCTGTGTCTGCCTTGAGCACTGTGCTGTTTTGAGATCTATCTATGTGGGATCAAATTGACAACAGCAACTCAAAAAGTTAGACAGAAGCCTACGGGGCGGTGAGGTTATGACAATGGGAGAGAAACAATTCAGAAAAGGGAGGTGAGAATGGTTGCATGACCTAAAGAATGTAATCAATGTCACTGAATTGTACATCTAGAAACTATTGAATTGGTGTATGTTCTGCTGTGTATGTTCGCAACGATAACAACAAAAACAAAATAAATTATATAAAAAATAATAATTTTTGTTCTGTTGGTCAAGAATTGGGCTGGACATGGCTTGGCAGTTCTCACTGGGGCGTCTCCTGTGGCTCACCATAAGTTGGTGGGGCTGCAGTCATCTGAAGACTCGTTAGGGCTGGACAATTGGCTTTCAGAATGGTTCCTTCACATGACAAGCTGGCACTCGCCATAGGCTGAACGCTACACTTTCTCTCCACTTGGTCTTCTTCCTGGGGCTGCTTGAGTGTCCCCAGTGTGAAGACTGGCTTCCTCCAGAGGGAGCCTTCCAAGATGCCAAGATGGCAGCTGCATTGCCTCTTGTTACCTAGCTTTGGAAGTCATACCCATCACTTCCACTGTATTCGATTGGTCAAAGAAATTGCAAATATCTGCCCAGATTCGAGGGGAGAGAACATAGACTCCACTTCTCCATGAAGTAGTATCAATGATCAGTTGTGCAATGGGATGTAGATTGCTGTGATCATCTTAGGAAAACATTTAGCCTAAAGCCTGAACTCTTTTTTTTTTTAATTGTTGTTCAAAGTATACACAGCAAAACATACGCTAGTTCCAAGAATTTCTACATGTACAATTTAGTGACATTGATTATATTCTTTAAATTGTGCAACCAATCTCGCTTTTCTTTTCCAAATTGTTCTTTCCCCATTAACATGAACTCACTGTCCCCTAAGCTTCCTATCTGACCCTTCCAGCTGCTGTTGTCAATTTGATCCCATATAGATAGTTCTTCAGAAAAGCATGATGTTCAAGGCAAACGTTCTTAACTAAATAAGCTAATCCACTGACTGGTTTAGAGAAAACTTTAGGGGATATTTTTGATTTAGAGTTTAAAGATTATCGCAGGGTAATAGTTTTAGGGGTTCATCCAGCCTTAAAAGTATGGATTTCATGAGAATTTGGAATTCTGTTATGCATTTTTCCCACTTTTGATCAGGATGATGCTATCAAATCTTTGATCAAAATCTTCAAAGGAAGTAGTTGTTGGTTATGGATTGAATTATGTCCCCCATAAATATGTGTTGGAAATCCTAACCTCTATGCCTGTGGCTATAATCTCATTTGGGAATGGCTTGTCTTTGTTATGTTAATGAGGCAGGATTAGCGTAGAGTGTATCTTGAGTCAATCACTACTGAGATATAAAAAAGATTAAACAAGCAAGAGAGCTAGCAGAGATGGGAAGAGATGCCAAGCCAATGAAGATTGCCCAGGAGCAGAAGCTCAAAGAAAAAACGACCTTCCTCCAGAGCTGACCGAGAAAGCCTTCCCCTAGAGCCAACACTCTGAATTCAGACTTCTAGCCTCCTAAACTGTGAGAAAATAAATTTCTGTTTGTTAAAGCCACCCACTTGGGGTATTTCTGTTACAGCAGCACTAGACAACTAAGACATTGTTCATGGAGGAAATTATAAAGCCTGTGTTCTTTACCATAGCACCATCCTCCCTCCTCAAGGAACACTCCATACCCAAAGCCCATTCTGGTTAGCATTGCATCTGCCCTTTCTGCCTTTGCTAACTGTTGCCACCTCACCTCCATTGTGTCTTCTGCAAAGGAGAGTCATCACAGTGATAATAGAATGCACGGAAAGCAACTGGTTTTGAGCTTCTAACGTATGGTAGGGTTTGTCTTTCTGAGAGAAGAGATCATGCTCGTGGTCAAGAAATTCCAGAGGATCCTCACCCAGGGCTGCTCCACCAGAGACTAGTTTCTCTTGCTCCAGGTTCACCACTCAGCCATTTTACTGAATTAGAAACTCAGGGAGCTAGAAGAGCTAGAATCCAGACTAACTCCTGTACACAGGGTTCACACCGTTCCACAGCACTTCCTCTGGGGCCCCGCCCACCACAGCCCACTCGGCCAAGGCATGCCCTTGGCTGGAAGCTGTCTTCTGAGCAGCGAGTACCATGGTGATGCAGCCGCTGCTACAGCCCAGAAAGCATTTCTGTGTTTCTATTGAGAAGCCAAGGGGCCCTGGTGGCACAATGGTTAAACACTTGGCTGCTAATGAAAGGTTGGCAGTTCAAATCCACCCAGCAACTGTGGGAGAAAGACCTGGTAATCTGCTCCCTTAAAGATTACAGCCTAGAAAACCCTATGGGACAGTTCTACTCTGTTATATAAGTCGCTATGAGTCATAATAGACTCCATGGGACACAACCATGACAACATTGAGAAGCCAAATTCCAGGTCTGTGAGGTCCAAGGAAGCAGTGAGTGAAGGAATGTTTTTGGGGTCAGGGAGAGAGAACCAGCTCTAGGGAGTTACAGACTCTGAAGGCTTAAAAAGAGGCAGATCATGATGAAAACCTAGAGCAGCGGCCCAGGGCTCCGTTTCTGGCTTCTGGCTTGCTGCGTTGTTGTTGTTGTTGGGTGCCCTCAAGTTGATTCCAAATCATAGCACCCCCATGGGACAGAGCAGAACTGCCCCATAGGGTTTCCTAGGCTGTAATCTTTATGGGAGCAGATCACCAGATCTTTTTCCTATGGAGTCGCTGAGTGAGTTCAAACCACCAACCTTTCAGTACACAGCTGAGCTTTTAACCTTTGCACCGCCTAGGGCTCCTTGACCCACTGTGAGATCTTGGCAAAGCCTCAGCCTCTCTAGCTGTGAGGCCAGGATCATAATTCTGGGTCGTTGCACCCTCCCCAGGGTGCAGTGCTGGTGCATGTTTGCAGAGCACACAGAGTCCCTCTGATACGGGGTGTGCCCTGAGCACAGAGCATTGTTGTCCTCTTATTATTCAATGCAGCTAAATATAGGAGTGTGCCATTCTTCCGGAGAGCAGACTGCCTCTTCAGCGTTTGTCTGGGGAGGGACGGTGGCTCAGTGGACGCGGGAGGAGAGCTGGTGAGCGGCAGCGTTTGTCTGAGAACTGGACTTTGGGACCCAAGTCATACCAAACCGATTGCCATCTCTTAGCGATTCCAACCAGAGCGATCTCATGTGGCAGAGTAGAACTGCCCCATAGGGTTTTCTAGGCTGTAGTCTTTATGGAAGCAGGTTGACAGGTCTTTTCTCCCGAGGAGCAACTAGTGAGTTAGAACTGCCAACCTTTCAGTTAGCAGCCAAGCAGTTAACCACTGTGCCACCAGGGCTCAGGGAGAGAGAGTGCAAAGACCCTTGGACCAGGGCCCCTGGGGGGACAGCCCCAGATGAGAGGTGACAGTGTGGGACTTTAAGTGCCATGAGCTGGGCTCCTGCCGCAAGCAGACTTGCCTACAACAACCACCAAGGCTGCCAGGAAGAAAGCAAGTAGGGGATCAGATATTGCAGGGCACACTGCATCTGTCAGAGCTGGGGTGTGGCGAAGGAGGCTGGGCTGAGCAGGACACTTGGGGATGTCCCAGAATCCAAGGGCATGTCTCAAGTTGGAGGGCAGGGGTCCCCTGGGAGTTTTTTCACACAACCTCAGAATCAGGTGGTGGAGTTTTGACCCGCTCTTGCCGATGCTCTTCTTCCCCACATGTCCCCATCCTGTGCTTCTGATCGTCCCCAGTCCGTGCTCCCTGGACGCATCACATTTTTCCCTCAATGTGAGCGCGTGTAACCCACGTACTACAGCTCCACATGTCTCCTCTCTGACAGGCAGCTGATGGTCTGGGTGTACGGAGATGTCAGCTCTGACGTGTTAAAAATAAAACCAGGCTTTACATACTGGGACACCTCATTACGGTGTCCAACCATGAGCCATGGCCGTTCCTAAACACTCAGCTTACATGCTCTCAGGTGGGCATTTCAGCTGGATCTGCGGGCAGTGAAAAGCGGATGCAGCACAGAGGCCTTTAGACCTTCCCGTCTGGGAAAGTGTCTCAGTTATCTACTGTTGCTGTAACCGAAATACCACAAGTGGGAGGCTTTAACGAACAGAAATCTATTTTCTCAGAGCTAACAGGTTGTAAGTTCGAATTCAGGGCGCGGGTTCTAGGGGAAGTCTTTCTCTCTCTGTTGGCTCTGGGGGAAGGTTCTTGTCTCTTTTCAGCCTCTCTTCCTTGGTTCCTTGGAGATCGTCACTGGCGTGTATCTCCCCCCCACCCCCAGCTTGTGCTTCCTTCTGAGAAATCACTTTAATTCTCCTGGAATCCAGAGTCCATGGAGTTGGGGTGACACACCCAGGTCATCACCCTGAAGTGTTCTTTTGAACATTGAGCCTTGAGAAAACTGGATTCCTAAGGTCACCTTTAAGTGAAACAATAGCTGAGTGAGCAGCTCAGTGAGACCATTTTGCCTTAGGCCTTGGGCTTTTTTTGGAGAATTACCTATGCGCCGTCAGTTTCCAGAAACAGGGGCTTGGACTAGAAGCTGTGTTTTAGGGTAAATTGTTATTATAAAAACACTATTCTGGCCTTGTTTCCACGACAATGTTGATAGCATGGGGTATAAGCCGGAGGTTTTCTTCGGAACATTTTTAACTCTTGTTGTAGGGAAAAAAACATCACAAAGTTTAGTAAAGCAAAAAGAAAGTTTTATTCGGCATATATTCAAAAAGACGAAATTGGGAAATCAGACAAGCATGCTGCTAGAGCCATGTCTGTCTGAGTCCAAGGAATATTACAGAACAAGCAAGAATGGACAAATGGACAAGCATGCTGCCACAGACATGTCTACCCGAGTCCAAGGAATGTTACAGAATCGTCAGTATACATAAACGTTACAAAATGGGCAGAACCATTGAAAGCTTCATCTTTTCACAGATTGGCTAGAAACTGTGAATCCTACATTTTGAATAGTCTTTCTTAACAATCATTGGTACAGGTTTTAGTAACAATAGTCAGGAGGGTCTTCATTGGTCCAACAAATCCTCTATTCACTAAATGCTAATAGAAAAAGATAAGAGCAGAATGTCCTTTGTGTTCTGTTTGACTGGTTTAGTGAAAAGTTCCCTCAAAGATATTTTCCAAGATTGTCCTAGCTCTTGTCTTTATATCTCCGGGCCTCGCTGATGTGTCCTTGTGAGTCCTTGTGAGTCCAGCTCCAGCTGGGTCACATTCTCTATGCTCAAGGACAGGGAATAATGATTCCAATATTATTTCCTAAATCACTCTTTAGTTGAAACATTGCCCCAGTTTACAAATCATATATTAAATAAACTTCAATCAGTTTCAATTATTGGCTTAATGTGATTTTTATTTTAACACTTCTTTGTGCTTAGTCTGCTCCTTTGATATCTCACAAGTGATTGGTTTCAGACACACACTACCCAGACATAACCTCATTAAACATAACAAAGAAAACCCTATTCCCAGATGGGATTATCCACATGTATGTTTGTTTTTTGGCTAGGTGGCACAATGGTTACGCGCTCAGCTGCTAACCGCTAACCAAAAGGTTGACGGTTCAAACTCCCCAGCTGCTTTGCGGGAGAAAAGGCCTGGTGATACGCTTCTGGTGTTCTTCCTGTGTGCCTGTCTCTGCGTCTCTTCTCCTCTTCTTATAAAGACACCAGTTGTATAGGATTAGGGCCACCCTGCTCCAGCATGACCTTATGTTGACTGATAACTTCTTCAAGCACCCTGTTTCCAGATAAGGTCACACTCACAGGTACTGGACATATAAAATTAACCATCACAGTTATCTATGTGTGTATGCATGTATGTATGTATGTATGTATGTATGTATGTATGTATGTATGTATCTACCAGTTGCTGTCGACTCCAACTCATGGCAACCCCATGTATGTCACAACAGAACTGTGATCCATAAGGCTTTCAATGGCTGATTTTTTGGAAGTAGATCACCAAGACTTTCTTCTTCTGAGTGGACTCGAACCTTCAACATTTCAGTTCTTGTTAACCGTTTGTACTACTCAGGGACTCTCCCTATATATATACACATAAAAAAACAAAAAAACCAAACCCATTGCCATCGAGTCGATTCCAACTCGTAGCGACCCTACAGACAGAGTAGAATTGCCCCATAGAGTTTTGAAGGAGTGGCTGGTGGATTCAAACTGCCAACCTCTTGGTTAGTAGCTGTAGCTTTTAACCACTGCGCCTCCTGGGCTCCATACATACGTACGCATATGTAGATATATATTTATTCTTCTATTCCTTTCTCATTTCCATCATTGTACACAGGTCAGTCCTGAGATACTTTGCTTTGACTGTTTTTTTCTTACACAGAGGACAAAAATTGATCCCTTCCTCTTGGCATACTGAGTGCATGTGGCATTATTTTGGGGTTCCATGTATGCCCTTAATGACAGCTAACCAGAGACGGACATGGATGGAGGAGGCCCAGGGAGTCTGATACTTCATCTTTCTAAGTGAGAACTGCATCATCCGAACAGTCAGCTCTCAACCCGAAGGGCGGCCGGATGTTCTGGGAGTTTTCTCGGCGCTGCAAGCACATCTGCCAGTTGGGATCCAGCGTGTGTTCTCTCTCCTTCTGTGAGTGTAGACACCAGGGCTTTGATTTCCCAGCCACTCTCAGCTGAGGGAATGTTTCCCAGTCTCATCCTGACTGTGCTCTGTCTGTCCTCTCTCCACTCTCCAAAAAATCGCCTAACTGTAAAATGGTGCAGGCGCTGCAGCCTGTTATTATGCCCAGTGGGCCAAGCCAACCCTGCCGTCCCTGGTCCTCTCTGCCCTGGAGGCGCAGTGGTTAAGAGTTTGGCTGCTAACCAAAAGGTCAGCAGTTCGAATCCACTAGCGGCTGCTTGGAAACCCCGTAGGGCGGTTCTGCTCTGTCGTCTAGGGTCGCTGTCAGTCGGCAACTGGTTCCTTTTAGCTTCCTCTGCTTGCTTCTCTCTCCTCTTGTCTCTTGTAAGAGTAAAGGTGATGCAGGCCACACCCCAGGGAAACTCGCCTTACATCGGATCAGGGCTGTGACCTGAGTAAGGGTGTTGCATCCCACCCTGATCCCCTTACAGCTGATAGGCTGATCATATCAGATCACATCACGGGCGATGATTACATCATTGTATAACTGCCAAACACATATTTCTGGGGACACAATTTAATCCATGCCACTCCCCTTTCATCCTACCCCCTCCTGCCGGCTGCCTGAGGGCTTCTTGTGGAGATAGCTCGGTCAGGCCCAGAACTCGGCCTGGGCCTTTCTTGTGGTCTTCCTCATCCCAGCTTATGTATCTGTGCCCATGTCCTCAGGGTAGTGCTCCACTGGAGGTTATGCTTGGAAGCAATGATTTTATTTCTTCGTTAGCTAACTCATGGCAACCCCAAGCACAATAGGACGCAACACTGCCCAGTCCTATACCACCCCCATGATCAGTAGCAGTTCGGACTGTTGTGATCCGAAGGGTTTTCACTGGCTGATTTTTGGAAATAGATAGCCAAGCCTTTCTTCCTAGTCCATTTTAGTCTGGAGGTTCTGCTGAAACCTGTTCAGCATCATAGCAACACACAAGCCTCCAATGACAGACGAGTGGTGGCTGTGCATGGGGTGCATTGGCTGGGAACTGACATCGGACCTTCTGCACGGAAGCTGAGAATCCTACCACTGAACTACCGATCCCCCTAAGATGTATAGGCGTATAGATAAACAACAGAACCTACGTGGTTGAGCTGCCGCGTTCATTGGTCCAGCCCACCCAGCCAACATTTTTTGAGTGTCCATGGTGTGCCAAGCATGTCACCTGTATTTACTCACTTCATCCTCACAACAACCCTATGAGGTAGTCACTACTTACTTTACAGATGAGGGAACTGAGGCATGGAGAGGTTAAATAGTTTGCCCAAAGTCACATAGCTAGTAATTAGCAGAGCTGCAGTTCAAATCTGGGATTCAAGTCTGCCTTGAGAACACAAAGGCCCTTAAAAGTTAATCTGAAACCATGTAAAATCTCATATAGCATGGACAAAGTTTAATCAGGTTCTTGGCTCAGGTGGTGGGATTCTGATGTTTGGCTTTTCCGTTCGTTTTCTTGTTTCCATTTTTGTTACTATAGTATTCCTCATGCAGTGACTATGCTTAAGAAGCCCTGGTGGCACAATGGTTAAGCTCTCGGCTGCTGACCGAAAGGTTGATGGTTTGAACCCATCCAGGGGGAGAAAGACCTGGCGATCTGCTCCCTTAAAGATTACAGCCTAGGAAATCCTACAGGGCAGTTCTACTCTGTCACCTGGGGTTGCTATGAATTGAAATCCACTCCACAGCACTCAACAACAACAGTGACTATGTCAAGAGTGAATATAATGGTGAACTTCAGGCAAAGTGAAAAGCCGGTGGAGGAGGGATTGCTGGTTATGTTGCTTTGTCTACGTCCTACTAACCTCAGGTAGGCATGCATTCTGAGGTCTGACTTATGAGCTTGCTTAAGTTCTGTGACTCCTGGAATCATTCAGAGTTTTTACAGTCATTATGGAAATATTATATGCAAAGTCTCCAAAAAGAAAGGACTTATCTTTAGGAATCTGAGGATCAACTAAAATTGTGAAGGAAAAGTAAATAAGAGGGAGTTTTATGAAAAAGGAGACTTAGGAATTGGAGGAGGAAACAGATTGCATGTCTGGTTACCTCCATGAACAACTACCTCCTTTGCCATGAGACCAGGACTGGATGGTGCCTGGCTACCATTACCGATCGTTTTGATAAAAAAATTCTATAGAAGAATCCTGATCAGAAGGGGGAACAATGCAGAACAGAATTTCAAATTTTCAACAGAAGCTAGAGTTTCTGGAGCCACTGAGGCTGGATAAACCCCTAAAATTATCACCCTGAGATAATCTTTAAACTTTAAACCTTAAACTGAAACTATTCCCTGAAGTCTTCTTTGAACCAAAACATAGTTTACCTTAATAAATAAAGTATGTCTACCTTGAGCATTGTGTTTTTTTAGAGAAGGATCTATATGAGATCAAATTGACAAGAGCAACTCAAAAGTTAGATGAGAAGCTTGGGGGCAGTGACTCTAAGTCAATGGTGGTAGAACAATTTGGAGAAGGATGGAGAGAATGTTTGCACAGCTTGAAGAATGTAATCAATGCCAACGAATTGTACATGTAGAAATTGTTGAAATGGCATATAACTGAATATTCTCACCAATTTTTTTTTTTTTTAAGAAGGAGTTCTATGACTATGGGTTGGCTGGGACAAAAAATAAAAATATCCACCATTTCCCCACAGGGAGGAGCCATCATGTGCAGAACAAGTATTATCTCTACATTCACTGTATCTTGGGAGATATTCTATCATAAGATAAATTCATTAAAAACTCAATTGCAAAGGAATGTGTGATACAGTGCATAGTGCCGTAGGATCTTTGAGGGGTATCAAGTAAATGAACTAGGGGTAAGGGACAGAAGGATGAAAGCGGTGCCTTTAAGAGAGGCCTCAGAAGATGGGGAGATTTAGCATGTTAGTAGGCAAGACCTACTCCAAACCCATATGGCTATTGCCTCCACCCTCCTTCCACCATGCTCTCTGCTGAGGGCAGGGACCAAGTCCATCCACCTTTGTATCCCTATCCTCTAGCTACAGTACCTGGCATGTAGTCAGTGTTCAATACACTTCTTTGTTATTGTTGCACATATACACAGCAGAGCATACACCAACTCAACAGTTTCTACATTGATTACATTCTTCAGGTTGTGCAACCATTCTTACTCTTCCTTCTCTGAATTGTTCAGCACCCATTAAACATAAGCTCACTGCCCCCTGAGTTTTCTATCTAATCTTTCCATTGCTGTTGTCAATTTGATCTCATGTGGATAGATCTTAAACAAGCACGATGCTCAAGACAGACATTCTTGACTAGATAAGCTAAACTATTGTTTGGTTTTAAGACTTCAGGGGCTATTTTTGGTCTAAGATTTAAAGATTATCTCAGGGCAATAGTTTTTGGGGTTCATCCAGCCTCAGTGGCTGCAGAAAGTCTGGATTCCATTGAAAATTTAAGATTCTGTTCTGCATTTTCCCCCTTTTGATCAGAATTCTTCTATAGAATTTTTGATCAAAATGTTAAGTCATGGTAAGCTGGGCATCATCCAGTTCTTCTGGTCTCATGGCAAAGGAGACAGCTGTTCACGAAGATCAATACCTTTTTGTTGAAAAAAAAATCAGTGAATAACCCTGAGACTATTGCCATGGAATACTCTTCAAACCTTGAACTGAAACTATTCCCTGAATTCATCTTTAAACAAAAAAGGAGTTTAGCACAAAAAGTTAAAATGTCACCCTAAATTTAGGGAGCAGTGAGTCTAAATTAATGGGACGGAAACAGCTAGAGCAGAAGTGACGAGAATGTTGACACAATGTGAAGAATTTAACCAATGTCACTGAACAATATATGTAGAAATTGTTAAATGGGGGCATGTTTTGCTGTTTTGATGTGTATATTTCACCAAAAAATAATTTAAAAAATAATGAATAAGTGAATGAACATGATGACTGGGTTTTTTTCTGTTAAGTCAGCCAAGTGTCTAAGACTTGAAGAGCCATTTTCATGTCACCCGTTCCATTCCTCCATCTGTCTTGCCAGTTTCTCTGTCTTTCTTTGCTGCATTGTGTAAGTCTCTCAGCATGGCCTCCATTCATGGGGTCACCAACAGTGACATGCTTCTGGCCTTGTTCACTGTGTAAGTCAGCCTGCCATTGCTGCCTCAGCTCTAGGTGAGAGATATCTTCAAAAGAGTGGCCACCTTCACTAATAAGCATATGCAATGTCTTCGCCACACCATCTTGGATCGTTTGGTTTCCATCTTGAATCTAACTGACAGAATCCTTTGGTGGTGAGGACAGTTTAGTTAATGGTGCAGGGTGAAAATGTTGTCATTGGATGCTGTCAAGTTGATTTTTGCCTCATAGTGACCCCATGTGACAGAGCAGAACTGCCTCATAAGGTTTTCTTGGCTGTAATCTTTACGGGAGCAAACTGCCAGGTCTTTCCCCCATGGAGCTTCTGGGTATGTTCGAACTGCCAACCTTTCAATTAACTGCGGAGAGTTTAACCATTGTACCACCAGGGCTTCTTAGAGGGAAGATACTGCTGGCAATAAGATAGGTGAAAGGTCATTCTTAGTTCTGCTACTACCTCACGATGGAACCCTAGACAATCTCCCGAAACTCTCTGTGCCCCAGTCTTCCCGCCGTGAGATGAGGGTGGTCGTACCTCCCCCAGCCACCTCATACGGTTCTCATGAGAGAGACGTGAGGTAACAGATGGAAAACCCTTTGAAAAGTTTAACTTTGTATTTAAATGTGCTCTCTATGAACGAAATTTTCCTAGGGACCATTCTTTTAGATTTTCCCATAGCTCTCTCACTCCCTTTTAAGCCAATTTTTTTTTTTTTTTTTTTTTGAGAGAAAAAAACCTGTGTACTATTTCCTCTTTCATATTTCCCTAGTAAGGATTAAAAAAAAAAAAGAAAAAGAAAGAAAGGGGTCAACATTTTCTGAGTTCCTCAGCAACTCTAGTTTACAGTGTAGAAAATCCTCGGTTTGGAGTTAAAATTCATATGTAAACCAATGCTCTGAACCCAATGGTTGCTTACACTTTCAAAAACAGCTTCATTTTCCCGTCTTCACATTACTGTTAACTCTCCACTTCTCTTGAGCTTGCTCGACGTCTCTAAGCAGCTCCTCCCCCCAGTAAACCTGTTCAAATCAGTGTGAAACCCTAAATTAATTAACACCATTACAGTTTCCCAACAAGAGTAAATGAGATAAAGTAAATTTACACCAGGAAGGAAGGAAATTAATTTTAGTGAATTGGAAAAAAAAAAAAAAGAAATGTCTCGAAAAAGCACCAATTAACCAGTTGTCTTAATAGGGATCGTGGAAAATTCTGATTGAAGAGACCAGGGGGTCGTGCACCCTTGATAGATCAAATAGCTTCTCAAATCCTGATAGCAACACTTTAGCTAAGGCTCAAGAGCCGAGATAGTCTTTAAGGAATGAAAGATGAGAAGCTAAAAGGAAGGAATTACATCATGATCAGAAATTAGATTTGACACTGGTAATTAACATGCAAATAAATAATCCCCAGAGTTTGTCTTTTGACTACTTCAAAGACTTCTAGTCAATGTATTGTTCAAATCATGATTAGAGGAAGATATCCAGCACTGTATTTTCTAGAACTAAATTTTGCGGGGGGGCAGGGGCGGTAAAAAGGGAAAGATCCAGGATTTAAGAGACATTTTAAGTAAAATATAAACTAAAGACCAGAAGAACTAGATGGTGCCCGGCTACCACTACCGAATGTTCTGATCAGGGCCACAATAGATAGATCCTGATAGAAAGGGAGAAAAATGTGAAACAGAGCTTTAAATTCTCAAAACATCCAGAATTACTGGACACTTTGAGACTGAAGGAATCCCTAAGACTATCACCCTGAAATACACTTTAAACCTTGAACCGAAACTATCCCCTCCAGTGACCTTTTAGCTAAATAGCAAATCAGCTCATAAAGATTAGCGCCCTTGAGTACTGCACACTTTTAAAAAATCATCTGTCTAAAACCATACAGCCAACAGTTACTCTAAAGCAAAGATGAGAAGGTTAGGGGGCAGTAAGATTAGATTAATGGGAACGGAAAAACTGAAACGGAAATAATGAGACAGTTGGTACAATGTGAAGAATCAAACAAATGTTACTGAACAATCTGTGAAGAAACTGGTGAATGGGAACCTGTTTTTCTGTGCACCCTTTCACAAAAATACAATATTATTAAATACACATATATATATAAACCAAAATTAAAACAAGGTGGATCATGTCTGGTAGTCATGAGGAGTATAAATGCAAACTGGCACACTGGGACCACCATCTGTCTGTCAGTTTGTCATACTGCAGTGCTTTGCATGTTGCTAGTATGCTGGAAGCTATGCCATCAGTATTTCAAATCCCAGCAGGGTCATGCATGGTGGACAGGTTTCAACAGAGCTTCCAGACTAAGACGGACTAGGAAGAAGGGCCTGGTGATCTACTTCTGAAAATTAACCAATGCAAACCCTACGGATCACAACAGAATACTGTAAAATATAGTACTGAACGATGAGACCCCTAGGTTGGAAGGCACTCAAAATGCAAAGTGGCCGCAACAATGGATTCGAGCATACCAACCGTCATGAAGATGGCGCAGGACCGGGCAATGTTTTGTTCTGTTGTGCATGGGGTCACCATGAGTCAGAACCGACTCAACAGCACCTAACAACAACAGCACACGAAGACCAAAGTGTGCAGATCCACATGAAGGCTGGTTAGAGACTGGCAGGTAAAAGAAAAAAAAGAACTGGAATTCCTCACTGATCCCAAGCTGGAAATATGCCAACCTTACTGCGTTATTGTGAGGAAATACCCTCCAACGATCTACAATGCATTCAAAGGAGAATCCACTGTGAGGACGGGAGAAGGAGCTTCTTTCACATACAGTGAACCCTGGGAGAGCCGGAACTCGACAGGACTGGCAAGTTTTTCGCCTTTGGCAGGGTGCTGTCTTACCACTTTTCTATCCCCCTCTATTAGTGGAAAATATTTGAGTTTTCCTTCTCTGACAGGTGTCTGCCTTACACAGGTTTCGGCTTTCACATGTTTAACTGTGCTATCTTGATTACAAGGAGCCCTGGTGGTACAATGGTTAAGGTACTCAGCTGCTAACCCAAAGGACAGCAGTTCGAACCCATCCAGTGGCTCCATGGGAGAAAGTCCTGGCAATCTACTCCTGTAAAGATTACAGCCTAGAAAACCCTATGGGGCAGCTCTGCTCTGTCTTATGGGGCTGCTGTGTGTCGGAATCCACTTGACAGCTCATGACAACTATCTTAATGACCGCACTTTTCAAAAGATCCGGGAAAAATCTGAGGCAATCCAGAAAGAAGAGTGACAAAAACGAAAAGATGGAATGAGTGATGGAAAAGAGGCCCTGTGAGGAAAGCTTAAAAACTCAAGACCATTTAACCCAAATAGGAGCAATTACGTGGTGAAATGTTGTTCTCAGACATCGGACAGGCTTCTGGCAGGAGGATGCTGATCACACGTTCCCTAGGTATAGGGACGCCAGGACAAGATGCTATGGATGGAAATAAGAGCAATAAATAAATTCTTCCATGACTTTCCACTTCCTGCACATAAAGGCGAAGCTCCTTACAAATGCACGCGGGCCGCCGTAACCTGGCGCCATCTTCCGTCACTCTCTGCATGAAGCTGCAGAACCAAAGGGTGCTTGCTGCCACCACAGCCACGTGCCTGCCCTCAGCCTTGCTCATGCTGTGTCTTCTACATGGGATACGGCCTTGCTTTTTACTAGCCTGGCCAACTCATTTGGAGACTTATCTGAGATGGTAGCACCTAGTGTGTATCTGGTTCCCCCACGACACCAGGAGCTCTTTGAGGGGGTACGCCTTATCCTCAGGGCTCAGTGCACTGCTGCACCCGATTTGAAACCTAATCAGAAGTTGTTCAATACATGAACAATTTGAGGAGTAACCATTGAATGCCACCATCACCACCCATCTGTCAGTCTGTACTACTGTATAGGAAAAGAGATCTAGATTTCAGAATGATTACAAGCTGGAAAATGTGACAATCTTACTGTGTCATTAGGTGGCTTGCATGTTGCTACGAGGCTGAAAGCTATGCTGCCAGTATTTCAGTATTTCGCCCGTGGTGGACAGGTTTCAGAGGAGTTTCCAGACTAGGACGGACTAGGAAGAAAGGCCTGGTGATTTACTTCTGAAAATTAGTCAGTGAAAACCCTATGGATCACAAAAGAACATTGTTCTATATAGTTGTAGAAGATGAGCCCCGTAGGTTAGAAGGCACTCAAAATACACAGTGGCCGCAACAATAGACTCGCGCTCACCAACGATTGTGAAGATGACACAGGGCTGGGCAGTGTTTCATTTTGTCGTACATGAGGCTGCCAGGAGTCGGAACTGACTCAATAGCAGCTAACTAACTAACAACAACAGCGACGACAACGTCTGATGCCAAGAACAAAGACTGGGCGAGATGTCCCATAAGGATTTTTGGAGTGAAATGCTGTGTGCTGTGCTGTATAACTTCCTCTTTATCTCCCTAGCACAAGCTTTAGCAAAATCTCCCGTGTTCACTTATACTTCTTGGCATAAATTTGTCTTTGAGAATATAATGAAGTACACAGTCCTGCTTCAGGCTGGATATGGAGGGAAAAACCTGTAGATAGCCAACACCTAGGTTACACTGGAAAATTCAGTATGCCTTCTCTAAGAAAACCTAGGGGTCCCTCTGTATATAGATTCTAATCTTTCAGTAGGAATTATCTTGATCTCATTTTCACACTGATCCTGAGAAGGCTTCACATAATTAGGCTGCATCTAACCTGTTGCTGTTGAGTTGATTCTGACTCGTGGCGACCCCACGTGTGTTAGAGTAGAACTGTGCTCCGTGGGGTTTTCAGTGGCTGATTTTTCAGAAGTAGATCACCAGGCCTTTCTTCCTAGGCTCCTCTGGGTGGACTCAAACCTCTAACATTCTAGTTAGCAGCTGAGTATGCTAACTCTTCGCACTGCTCACCTGATCGTAGGTCTACAGTAAGTTCTGGGATCTTATGGTAACAATGTATGTTGCTACATCATCCAGACATGGGCATCGCCTGCCCGTCTGTACAGAGTTTTGACTTGGGACACATTGTCCTGGGAGCGACAGAGCTTCATAGGTGCATGGGG
Organism: Trichechus manatus latirostris; assembly: GCF_000243295.1. NCBI lineage: Eukaryota > Metazoa > Chordata > Mammalia > Sirenia > Trichechidae > Trichechus > Trichechus manatus. The sequence continues at coordinate 2,416,983 of NW_004444054.1, forward strand.
CTGGAGAGCCTCTGACAGTTACACAGCATCTCACGTGACATATCACAAAGGCTTTCAGAGAAGATGATCTTAGCAACGGGCCTCTTCTGATATCTGAGAACTCTTTCAGCAAGCACAGTTACTTTCCTGAAACTATATTGCATTATGGTTTGCTGGAGAGGGTTGTGAGAAATCATTTGGTCCACACTCCTGCGTTTGGGCAGAAGAGAACCCAACCATTTCCAGAACACTGGACGCAACAGTGGCACAATGGTTAAGCGTTCAGCTGCTAAACGAAAGGCTGGTGATTCGAATCTACCCAGAGGCTCTGTGGGAGAAAGACTTCGCGATTTTCTCCAGCAAAGATTACAGCCTAGAAAACCCTATGGGGCAGTTCTACTCTGTCACATAGGGTCACCGTGAGTCAAAATTGACTGGGAGACATCCAGTGTTAAATCACATGCTCTTACTACAGCTCATCTTCTTGTTTGCTTCCAAAGCACATTCCTCTCCAAAGGAAGCTTTGGTTGTATTCCCATTGCTTCTCTTCTCCCTTTGCCCAAAGTATGCAAACCAAGAATAACCCCAAACTGGTTGGAGTTGCTGCTGACTGAAAAGTAATGGAGTTGAAATATGCTAATCCTTATGCTAATATTTGTCGCCCAAGATAAACCCACGGCCCTTGAGTTAATGCCGATTCGTATCGACCATATAGGACAGAGTAGACCTGCCCGATAGCATTTCCAAGGCTGTAATCTTTACGGTTAGGTGCTCAGCTGCTAACGAAAAGGTCTGAAGTTCAAACCCAGCTGCTCCATGGGAAAAAAAATGTGGCAGTCTGCTTCTGTAAAGATTTACAGCTTTGGAAACTTGGAAACCCTATGGGGTAGTTCTACTCTGTCCTATAGGATCGCTATGAGTTGGAATTGACTTGACAGCAACGAGTTTGGTTTTTTGCACTCTTCACGGAAGCCGATTGCCATATCTTTCTTCCTCGGAGTGTCTGGTGGGTTTGAACCGCTGACCTTTCAGTTAGCAACCAAGCGCTTAACCACTGCACCACCAGGGCCCTAAGATAAAGAGACCTGAAAATGCCAATGTGCGAGGCCTTCCAGGAAGAGGACCATGAGCTGGGAGGTTGGGGAGCAGGAAAAAGGGAACCGAATGGGGCTCGTAAGTCAAGTGAGTAAACTCAGGACTTTTAGAAACAGCGAGCCTTTTTTTTTTTTTTGCTTTTTTATACTTTTTTCATTTCCCAAATTTTCTATAATGTTACTAGTCTTAGCCATCTAGTGCTATAACAGAAATACCACAAGTGGATGGCTTTAACAAAGAGAAATTTATTCTCTCACAGTCTAGTAGGCTATAAGTCCAAATTCAGGGTATCAGCTCCTTCTCATCAATCTTCCCCTGGTCTAGGAGCTTCTCAGCGCAGGGACACTGGGTCCAAAGGATGAGCTCTGCTCCTGGTGCTGCTTTCTTGGTGGTATCTCTTGAGAGATGAAGGTGGTGCAGGCCACGCCCCGGGGAAACTCCCTTTACGTTGGATCAGGGATGTGACCTGGGTAAGGGTGGTGTTACAATCCCACCCTAACCCTCTTTAATGTAAAATTACAATCACAAAATGGAGGACAACCGCACAATACTGGGAATCATGGCCTAGCCAAACTGATACACGTATTTTTGTGGGGCCATAGTTCAATCCATGACATTAGTATTATGAGCAGAAAAAATAAAGTATGAGGAAAAAAAAAAAAGAACGAGGAACTTTGAGAGCAGAAGATGAGAGAAATGTAGAGAGTGGTCTCACCGGAGCACAGCGCAGGCACTGTTCAGGGAACCTGACCCCGGCAGCTTCCCAAGAAAGGAAATGTTGGGTTCTGAGAAGTACTGTGCTGGAATCCAGGGAAGTTGCTAAGTCATGTTCAGGTGATTGAGAGAAGAGTGGTTCTAAACTGGGCCTCAGGGACATTAGGGCTGAGAGAAAGAGGAAATACCATCTTCAAAATGGAATGGAACGTGTGGGGATGTCAAATGGTGCAGCCGCTGTGGGAAACAGCCTGGCAGCTCCTCAAAAAGTTCAACATAGAATTACCATATGACCTAGCAATTCCACTCCGAGGTATGTACCCAAGAGACTTGAAAACAGGGACTCAAACAGATACATGTACACCAATGTTCACTGCAGCATTATTGACAATAGCGGAAAGGTGGAAACAATCCAGGTGTCCCTCAACAGATGAACGGATAAACACAATGGGGTACATACACACAGGGAATATTACTCAGCCACAAAGAGAAATGAAGTTGTGATACCTGATACATGGATGAACCTTGAAGATGTGATACTGAATGAGATAATTCAGACCCAAAAGAACCAATACTGTATGACCCCACTTACGTGAACCATCTAGAATAGGCAAACACATACAGACCAAACTTTATGAGTGGTTAACAGATATGGGGGAAGAAGGGGGTGGGAGTTATTGCTTAAGGGGTATTGAGTTTCTGTTTGGGGGGGATGTGAACTTTTGGAAATGGATAGTGTGGATAGTGGTGATGGTGGCCCATGATGAATATAATTAATGTCACTGAGCAGCTCTGGTGGCGTAGTCACTGAATTGTACACTCAAAAATAGCGAAAATGGCAAACTTTCTGTTATATATATTTTACCACAATTAAAAAAAAAATCAAACGAAGAGGTAAGTGTGAACTACCACCCGGAAACTATAAAAACCATATCCAGTCTATGTTTCATTCATTTCTTCAACTAAATGTGTTCTACAAATATATCATAATTATCTTCTCTGTGCAGTACTATCTACTAGTCTCTGTGGAGAACAGGAAAATGAGTACGACACCCTCTCACCGTCTAAAGAACAAATCGCTTTCTGTATGAACCCGGGTGGGAATGAGATTGTGTCGTAATTAACTTCCTGTGTGTGGCTTGGGCCCTGAGATCTTCCTGCACCTTCAGCAGTGAGAGTTCCGGCCTTCTCCCTAGCCAGCTGTGTGCTCAGCCAGGAGGCAGGGAGGTTATTGGCAGCCATGGTTGGGTGCTTTGGACAGGTGCTGGTGAAGAGCCTCACTTGTGAAAAGAAATAAAGGGATAATGATGGAAAACTGCCTGGAACGGTGGCTTTCTGTTTGGGATCTGCCTTGGGCTGTGTTCCATCTGACGCCTTCATCCAATCCTTTCCCCCAGTGGTGAGTTAGTTGCTGTTGAGTTGAGTTGATTCTGATTCATGGCCATCCCATGTGTTACAGAGTAGGATTCTCTCCATAGGTTTTTCTAGGCTGTAATCTTAATGGAAGCAGTTCTCCAGGCCTTTCTTCTGCAGTACCACTGGGTGAGTTTGAAGCACAAACCTTTAGGTTAACAGTTGAGAGAAAACTGTTTGTGCCACAGAGGGACCTTACTTGTAAACTCATGTTAACTAATGTTAGTTGTCCTTTCTTAGTCACCCATGTCTTTTTCTCTGACACTCTTGAAATTCCTTAATGTAGTCTCAAAGATGTTAAGGATTTCTTTAGCTAATTTCTTCCCCTACCTCCACCAGGAAGTCACACATCATAATGGCCAGCAGATGGGTCCTGTATACACCACAGACATCTGTCTGAGTGGAGTTCAGTCAGTGAGTTATGAACGCTTTCAATGAAAAGAGCAACTCATGAGGGAATAATGCAATAACCAGGACCAAAGGAAGCCATTTTCAAGGAGCACAGCTGCTCCTTCGGCGTCTTGTGTCTGAATTCCTGGTTCCATTTTGTCTGAGATAAAGCACATGAAGATTGATGCCATTTCGTAACACCAATGTACAGACAAAGTGGTGGAAGCGGTGGAAGACCTCTGAAGTCCCGTTAGTTTGGCTGGGACTAGTTCCCGACTTTCTACTCTGGATGTTGTTGCCGCTAGCTGCCTTTGAGTTGACCCCTGACTCATGGCAACCCCACGTACAACGGAATGAAGTGCTGCCCATTGTGATCCATAGGGTTTTCATCAGCTAATTTTTGGAAGTTAATCACCAGGCCTTCCTAGCAACATGTAAGCCTCCACTGACGGACGGGTGGTGGCTACACATGAGGTGCATTGATTGGAGTTGAACCCAGGTCTCCTGCGTGGAAGACAAGAATTCCAGCACAGAACCACCACTGCCTCTCTATTCCAGAGACTGAATCTAAGGCCAAAAAAAAATGTTGCCATCAAGTCAATTCTGACTCATAGCGACCCTATAGGACAGAGTAGAACTGCCCCATAGGGTTTCCAAGGCTGTAAATTTTTAAAGAAGCAGGCTGCCACATCTTTCTCCCATGGAGCTGCTGGTGGGTTTGAATTGCCTGGTGGATTTGAACTGATGACCTTTCAGTTAGCAACCGAATGCTTAACTACTGCACCACGGCCTATGTTTAAGTATGCATACACAAGTACATGCACAAGGAGCCCTGGTGGCACAGTGGTTAAGCACTTGCCTGCTAACCAAAAGGTGGGCAGTTCAAGCCCACCAGCCGCTCTGAGGGAGAAAAATCTTTCAATCTACTCCTTTAAAGATTCCAAAACCAAACAGTAGAACTGTCCCATAGGGTTTTCAAGGTTGTAATCTTTACGGAAGCAGACTGCTATGTCTTTCTCCCAAGGAGCAGATGGTGAGTTCGAACCGCCAACCTTTTGGTTAGCAGCTGAGTGCTTAACTACTGCATCATAAGGTCTCCTTGGACCTAAAGCCAGTGAAGTAAAATCTCCCAGCAAAACAAACAATGTGCTTTGTGGCTGTTGTGGTGCAGATAGACAGTGCTCAATGTACTCCCCAGGGGAAAGGTTTCAGTGATGACTTTTAGCAAAAGTAATAAGGTAGTTCCCAGTTGTAGGAAAAGAGGGTATTGGGTGATCACCATCTCTTTAATTAGCTATAGACACAGATGTTTTTCTGTTATTTTTTTCTAATGGAAACATACTTCTCTAATCAAAGCTGCCCGACATGAAAATTCAGGAAACAGATTTCCTTAGTCAGCAGGAACATGTTCTCCTTACTTCTGTTCAAGGTGAACGACCTGTGAAGACACCATTTCCAAGGCCCTGCAAGTTCTCCTTAAGTCATTCTGGCCTAGAAATTTCTCTTATTTTCATATAGATACTGTATCAAGGGAGATGCTGGTATATAGGCAAAATGGTATAGGCACTCAGGAAGACACCCCTTCCTTTGTGTTCATCCTATTCATACGAACAACCAAAAAAAACCCAAACCAGTTTCCATCCAGTCGACTCCAATTCATGACGACCCCGTGTGTGGCAGAGTAGAACTGTGCAACAAAGGGTTTTCAACGACTGATTTTTTTGGAAGTAGAACACCAGGCCTTTCTTCTGAGACACCTCTGGGTAGATCAACCGTCTGACCTTTTGGTTAGCATCCAAGCACATTAACCACTGGAGCCACACAGAGACTCTTCCAATTTGTAACTAAAAGAGCTTTGTATAATTAAAAGGAGCCCTGGTGGTGCAGTGGTTAAGTGCTCGGCTGCTAATCGAAAGGTCGGTGGTTTGAATCCACCAGCTTCTCCGCAGGAGAAAGATGTGGCGGTCTGTACCGGTAAAGATCACAGCCTTGGAAATCCTATGGGACAGTGCTACTCTGCCCCATGGGGTCGCTATGAGTCAGAATCCACTTGACGGCAATGGGTTTGGTTGTTTGATTTTGGGGCCTCAGCTTGCTCATCTGTAAAAAGACATCTGAGCTAAGTGTGTTCCTAAGCTGCTCCCTGCCCAAAACTCCCAAGTGGTGCACCGTGTACAGGAGCAGGACCACTATGAAGCAATAAAAAAGGCCCCCCATTCCTGCCTGACAACCCCTCCTAGGCTCTCTCAGCTTCAGATTCAATGTTTTTATCCCCTCTCTCTTTTCTGACTGGAAAATTCCTACTTCCACTTCAAGGCCTAGCTCCAATGCCCTCCCTGAGACCTCTCCAAGCTCCGTTCTGCACCACACACGTGTGTGGGCGTGCACGTGTGTATCTCAGGATCGATCTGATTCTATAGGTGCACTTTATACACACCTCAGTTACCATCGAGTCATTTCAGACGTGGCAGTTCTCAGAGTCAGAGTAAGGCAAAGACAGCAGTCGGCAGAATTACCTCTGAAAAGACCTTATGCCATCCCATGTTGTATGATGCATTTAGGGCCTGTGTTCCTTGAAACAAGGAGCCCCGGTGGAACAGTGGCCAAGTGCTCAGCTGCTAACCAAAAGGTGGCAGTTTGAACCCACCAGCAACTCCTCAGGAGAAAGATGTGGCAACCTGCTTCCACAAAGATTGTTGTTGTTCTGTGCCATTGAGTCCGTTCCGGCTCACAGCGACCCTATGCAGAACAAAACATAAAACTGCCTGGTCGTGTGCCATCCTCACCATCGTTGTTATGCTTGAGCCCATTGTTGCAGTCACTGTGTCAATTCAGAAATTGACAGAATACCAATTAAAATGTTTCAACAAACGGATGCAGCGCTGGAAGTGCTCACTCGTGTATGCCAAGAAATTTGGAAGACAGCTACCCGGCCAATCGACTAAAAGAGAGCCATATTTATGTCTATTCCAAAGAAAGGTGATTCAGCTGAATGCAGAAATTATCGAACAATATCATGAATATTACACACAAGTAAAAATTTGCTGATGATCATTCAAAAGTGGTTGCAGCAGTACATTGACAAGGAACCGCCAGAAATTCAAGCCGGATTCAAAAGAGGACATGGAACGAGGGCTATCGTTGCTGATGTCAGATGCATCCTGGCTGAAAGCAGAGAATACCAGAAAGATGGTTATCTGTGTTTTATTGACTATACAAAGGCACTCAACTGTGTGGATCTGTAAGGATTACAGCCTTGAAAACAGTGTGGGGCAGTTCTACTCTGTCCCATAGGGTCGCTATGAGTCCAAATCAACTCTACGGCAATGGGCTTTTGGTTTTGGTTGTATGAAACCACTGTTTTTGTTAGTTGCCCTCCAGTCGGTTCTGGCTCATGGTGACCTTACGTACAGCAGAACAAAACATTACCCTGCTTTGTGCCATCTTCAGAACTGTTGGCATATTTGAATCCAAAAACAAAACCAAGCCCACTGCCTTCAGGTCAATTCTGACTCACGGCGACAATATGAGTGTTCTATAGGTTTTTTTTAAATTGTGTTTAAGTGAAAGTTTATAGCTCAAGTTAGCTTCTCATACAAAAATTTATACACGCATTGTTATGTGACCCTAATTGCTCTCCCTATACTGTGACAGCACACTCCTCCTTTCCACCCTGGATTTCCTGTGTCCATTCAACCAGCTCCTGTCCCTTTTTGCCTTCTCAGCTCACCTCTGAACAGGAGCTGCCCATTTAGTCTCATGTATCTACTTGAGCTAGGAAACACTCTCTTCACGAGTATCATTTTGTCTTATAGTCCAGTCTAATCTATGTCTGAAGAGTTGGCTTCAGGAATGGTTTCAGTTCTGGGCTAACAGAGAGTCTGGGGCCATGTCTTTCAGGGTCCCTCCAGTCTCCATCGAACCATTAGGTCTGGTGTTTTTACTAGAATTTCAGTTCTGCACCCCACTTTTCTCCTGCTCCGTCAGGGACTGTCTGTCATATTCCCTGTCAGGGCGGTCACTGGTGGTAGCCGGGCACCATCTAGTTCTTTTCTATAGGGTTTTTATTGGCTGACTTTTAGAAGTAGGTCACCAGCCCTTTCTTCCTAGTCTATCTTAGGCTGGCAGCTCTGCTAAAACCTGTCCACCACGGGTGACCCTGCTGGTATTTGAAATACCCTTTGCATAGCTTCCAGCATCACAGCAACGCGCAAGCCACCACAGTAGGACAAACTGATGGATGAGGGGGGTAGATGAATGAAGGGGTGTGACCCTCCGGGGCCCTCGGTACCAACACAGTGCTTGCCTTCTCCCCGCAGAAATGTAAACCACTATATCTCTTTAAACACCAGAAGCACATCAGCACCGAGGGGTGTTTGCACATGGAGAGCTGTGGAGACCCAGCCCAGACTCCCACCTCCCAGCTCATGAAGCAGACCCTGCGTGACAGAGAACTACCTACCCCGTAGGGTTTCCAAGGCTGTAATCTGTACGAGAGCACATCACCGGGTCTTTCTCCCGTGGAGCTAGTAGGTGGGTTGGAACTACTGACCTTTCAGTTAGCAGCCAAGTGCTTAACCACTGTGCCACCTGGGCTCCCTCTCCCTCTGGCTCTCATTTGTGAGGGTAACTTTTCAGAAGTGAAATGCCTCATGCATCTCTCCTATTGTGTCTGGGTTAATTTTTCATACAGCCGCCTCCCACCCCTTCTGAGCACCAACAAATCAGGTCCACATCCTGTCCCTCTTTAGTGCCCGGCACCATGCTTAGCCCAGTAGGTCCTTGTTATGAATTGAATTGTGTCCCCCAAAATATATGTCATTAATCCTAACCCCTATACTTGTTGGTGTAATCCCATTTGGGAATAGACTTTCTTTGTTATATTAGTGAGAAGGTATTGGTGTGGGGTGTGTTTTAAGTCAATCTCTTTTGAGATATAAAAGAGCAGATTAAGCAAGCAGAGATGGGGGAAGATAGATGCCATGCCATGCAAAGATTTCCAAGGAGCCCAAGCTGAAGAGACAAGGACCTTCCCTCAGAGCCAACAGAGAGAGCCTTCACCTAGAGCCAGCGCCCTGAATTCGGACTTTTACCCTTCTAAACCGTGAGAAAATAAATTTCTGTTCGTTAAAGCCACCCACTTGTCGTGTTTCTGTTTCAGCAGCACTAGGTAACTAAGACAGACCTCTAGAAGCACGTGCTCAATGACTATCCCACAGACCGTCTGCCATGTGTTAAAGCCTGCTCCCACACAAAGAGAACGTGAAATCACGTGTAAGAAGGCGTTGTAACAAGCTGTCTCCTCACTGTGAGGGCACCAGTGTCTGGAGAACAAGTCTTGGTTGACCTCACATGAGAGTCTCACCGATAGCATTTCACGACTGAGCATCATATGACTAGACCCTGTGGGGAACCAGTGCAGCTCAACACTTTTCAGAGACCAGTCTTGTGTTTGTTTGTACAGTAAAACCTGTGAAAGCCAGAACCCGTGTAGGCGGAAACCTGTCAGAGAAGGCCAACTCAAATATTTTCCACTAATAGAGAGCGATAGCCAAGTGGTAAGACTGCACCCTGTCCAAGGCAGAAAACGTTCGTGACCTGGAAAAACAAGGCAGTCCCGTCGCATTCCGGCTCTGATAGGTTTCACCGTTTATGAATCCACCCAGTTTGTTCCCAAAACGCAGAGATCTAAAGGTGTGCTCTGGAGATCCCTCTGGTGAGAAGGCCAAGGACGTTATGAAGAGCACCTGGGTTCCCTGTAGCAGGGAACTGTTGCCGTGAGCCCACATTGGTGCCCTTAACAGGATTATGGCCAGAGAAGGGATTTCATGGAAACCTTACATGGGTGTCTCTGTTCCCTACAAGTTGGCTTGGCTCTTTCTTCCTATTTGCTACAGCCTTGGAATCCTCTAAGGAGCCCTGGTGGTGCAATGGTTAGGTGCTCTGCTGCTAACCGAGATGGCAGTTCAAGCCCATCCAGTGGCTCACAGGACGAAGACCTGGCAATCTGCTCCCATAGAGATTACAGCCTAGGAAGCCCTATGGGGAAGTTCTGCTCTGTCACATGGGGTTGCTATGAGTTGGAATCCATTCAACGACACCTAACAACAACAACAGGAACCCACGAGAACCCTGGGTGGCACAGTCAAGCACCTGAACAGCCACCCAGAAGAGCCTCCGAAGAAAGACCCACTCTGACACACGTGGAGTTATCGTGGGTCAGAATCAACTCCGCGGCAACTTTTTTTTTGTTTTTAAAAGGAATCCAGGGAAGGCAGTGGTGGAATTCTTGCCTTTCATGCGGGAGACCCGGATTTGTTCCCAGCCAATGCACCTCACAGCCACCACCTGTCTGTCACTGGAGGTTGCATGTTGCTATGATGCTGAACAGGTTTCAGGAAAGCTTTCAGACTAAGACTGACTAGGAAGAAAGGCCTGGCAATCTACTTGAGAAAATCAGCCAACGAAAACCCTATGGATCACAAAGGTCCGATCCACAACTGATCAAGCGGATGGCTCAGGACCGGGCAGCGTGCATGGGGTCGCCATGAGTCTCGGGTGACCCCCTTTGTCTGCCTGACCAAAGTTCCGTTTCTCACAGCATCCTGTTAGACCCTGGGAGCTAACTGGGAAAGGATTCCCCCACATCTCTCCCTTCAGGAGTGGTGTGTTTACACGTTAGAACGCATTGCCCTCAAGTCGATTTCAACTCATAGCAACTTTATGTGACAGAGTAGAACTGCCCCATGGGGTTTCCAAGGCTGTAATCTTTACGGAAGCAGACTGCCAGGTCTTTCTCCCATGGAGTCCCTGGGTGAATTTGAACCGCCCACCTTTTGGTTAGCAGTCGATCGCTTAACCACTGGGCTCTTGTTTACAGACTTCCTAATCCAGTTTGCAAATAAGTTCCTCCAACTTGATCTGTCAATGCCGGAAGCAGATAAACAGACTCAGAGCACCTCTCCATTCCGCCCCTTCGGCCAGGGGTGAAGGAGAGGACAAGACAGTCTGCAGTCTCCCTTCTGGACCCTGTGGCTTCCGCTCTATTCTCCAGCCTCCCCAGGTGGGAAGGGGGAGAATTCACATGCTGAAATCTAGACTTGGGGGAGAGAGAGGGGAGAGGCGCCATCCGGTCTTGACCCAAACGAAACTTGCCTTGAATTAGACCTAGCTACTCTCAGCGGCCCCTCCCTACATATTTCCGTATACCTGACTCTCTTAGGAGTCTCAGGGAGTACCTGCAGAGAAGCCAGGTCCCTGGAGGCAGCAGTATCGGAAAGCAGGCCTTTCCTGTTCTTACCTGTCCCCACCCCATGGGGAGGAGAGCAGGAGCAGGACTCTCAGGCAGGAAGGGGTAAACAACAAGACTGGAGAGATGCCCAAAGGCTCTTCTGGCTATTTTGAGAGCTAGGGATTCTGGATGCTGGGAGTAAATTATGGGTGCTATTTTCAGTTGCTGGGTTAAATTATTAGTGTGCGCTGGTTGCTTGTTATCCTGGGCAGTGAAGTTATGGCCTTGTGTTGGGCATTCTGCCTCACTGCCCGACGAACGGCCAGGTACCGGGGAAGGGAGTCGGGGCCTCTCTGAGGGTTCGTGACTTGGGAGACCCAAGCACCCCTTTGGGGGGATGAGCCACTGAGTTCTCTGCCATGCTGACGTATCCAGGACTGGCAAATGGGCGGGCGCTGGCCCCACCTGGCTCTTGTCCCCATGATTGGTGGTTCCTCAACTACAGGAAACAGGGGTGTTCTCAGCTCAAGATGAACCTATTTCAGTGTATCCTGTTGTTGCTGGGTGCCGTCGAGTCAATTCTGACTCATAGCAACCCCATGTGACAGAATTGAACTGCCCTATAAGGTTTCCTAGGAGCCCTGGTGGTGCAGTGGTTAAGAACTTGGCTGCTAACCAAAAGGTTAGTAGTTCGAATCCACCAGCCGCTCCTTGGAAACCCTAGGGGGCAGCTCTACTCTGTCCTGTAGGGTCGCTGTGAGTCGGAATTGACTCGACAGCAAGGGGTTTGGTTTTTTGGTTTTGGAATTTTTAGGGGAGTAGATCGCCAGGTCTTTTCTCCCAAGGAGCCGCTGGGTGGGTTTGAACTGCTGACTTTTCGATTAACAGTTGTGCCAGCCGGGCTCCTTTTAGTGTATCCTAGATCTGGGGGAAAGGCTTTAACTGTTAAAAGCAAAGAGATCCTGTATTCACTCTCCTCTGGCTCCAGGTCTGAGTACCTGGAGGTGTCTCCTCAACGCTCCAGTTCTCTTTGGTCTCTCTGCTTCTCTCTCTGTCTTCTGTTTATCCTTCTGTCTCTCTCTGTGTGTCTCTCTTTCTCTCCGCCCCTCATGCTGTTTATCTGTCTGTCTCTCCATTCTGCGTAGTTACCCCCACCCCCCACACACACACATTACCCAGTCACACGCATACTTCTCTTTTCAGTTCCTCTTAATCATTTTACTCAGCAACTGAACACAACACCCATAATCGACTCCAAATGTCCAGACTTCTTTAGCTTCCAAATCAGCCACTGGAGCCCTCAGGAGTCTGAGTGCCACCGTTGGGTTAGTTCTGTGGGCCTGATGCTCAGACGGCATGGAGGGTCTCCATCCTCCGGGACACCACAGGGCAGAAAGAACAATGTTTAGGCCTTTTCTTCTCCTTCTCAAAGGAGCCCTGCTGGCGCAGTGGTTAAAGCGATCAACTGCTAACCGAAAGATCGGTGATTTGAAACCACGAGTGGCTCCTCAGGAGAAAGATGTGGCAGTCCGCTACCATAGAGGTTTACAGCCTTGGAAACCCTGTGGGGTCGCCGCTGTGAGTCGGAATCAACTCGACAGCAGTGGGTTTGGTTTTCTCTCTCTCGCTGCTGCCCCAGGATGAGACACTTAACTGGGGCAGCTTAGCATCTCCCCAGAAAGAGGACAAGATCAGAGAGAGAAGGGAACACTCCGAAGCAGGTCTTCCTGATAGCTCTTATAAGAAATTTTTTGGTGCTGGAGGATTTTGAACATCATAATACAAATACGATGTTTTGGAATCATTTATAGACTTCAATTACCCACGCTGAGAGTGTTTCGTTGTAGACTGTTGTACAGCTTCGATTTCCTAATGCAAATAAAGAAAACCCAGCAGAAAGTTGTTGATGCTGAAATGTTTCTTTCCTTTATATATTCTGGGATGCACAGTGCAGTGCAGGATTAAGCACATCTCAGTATCTTGCTCAGGTCCTTTGGAAATAGCTTCCTGTTGTCAGAAGTGTGCCTCATCGCAGATCCTGTTCTAATAAGCTACAGTGAAACCTGTGAGAGCCAGAACTCCGCAAGACTGCCTTGTTTTTCCGGGTCTCAAAAGTTTTCCGCCTTTGACAGGTGCGGGGTTACCACTTTTCTCTCTCTCGTTTTAACAGAAAATACTTGAGTTTGCCTTCTCTGACAGGTTTTCACCTTACACATGTTCTGGCTTTTGCAGATTTGACTGTAACTTTTTTTTAAAAAAAGCATTTTCCTATGTACCATATTCTCTGCTAAGCACTAATAGGCAGTGATTGATTGATTGATTCTTTACTCCTCACAATAGACTTGTGATATTGGGTGCCGTCAAGTTGATTCCGACTCACAGCAACCCCATGTGACAGACTAGAACTGCCCCATAGGGTTTTCTCGGCTGTAATCTTCACAGGAGAGCCCTGGTGGCACAGCAGTTAAGCAATCAGCTGCTAATTAAAAGGTCGGCAGTTCGAATCCACCACCCGCTCCTTGGAAACCCTATGGGGCAGCTCTACTCTATCCTATAGGGTCACTATGAGTTGGGATCGACTCGACGGCAATGGGTTATAATCTTTATGGGAGTAGATCGCCAGGTCTTTCTCCCACAGAGCCTCTGGGTAGGTTCAAACTGGCAGCCTTTTGGTTAGCAGTAGAGTGGTTAACTGTTGTGTCACCAAGGCTCCTTACGATAGATTTATACGATCTGGCTACCAGCATTTTATAGATTAAAAAAAAAGAACAAAAACAACAAGGCCAGAGAGGTTAAGTGTGTTGCTCAAGATTTCATAGTAAGTGGTAGAGGCGGGATTCAACCCCATGTGTATCTGACTCCAAAGTGTGTGCTTTTGTTGTTGGGTGCCATCAAGATGATTCTGACTCATAGCGACCTCATGTGACAGAAGGCTACAAGGCCGTAGTCTTTACGGAAGCCAACTGCCACATCTTTCTCCCCTGGAGCAACTGGTGAGTTCCAACCACAGACCTTTCTGTTAGCAGCCGAGTGCTTTAACCACTGCACCACCAGAGCTCCTTTTTCAAAATACATAGGGGTCCAAACAAGCTTCCTCAACTTTCTTTCCTAGCAAACTACCTGGACACACTCCAATCCTTTCACAGCATCAAAGGGGGTGCCGAGGGTTGAAAGCGTTGAATAGGAAAATTAATAACAGACATCTTACTTTGATTTTAGGGTTCTTCTTATCCAGAAACCAAATATCGACCATAAAAAGCCTGACCCAAACTGCAAAAGCCTGCCAGAAGCTGATCTATAGCAATGCAAAATTGTCTTGTCCTACTAGAAAAGAATCATTGTCAAGCCATTACCTCTTAATTTAAATCTCAAAAGACCTCATGGCAGCAGGTGGGTGGAGGGGCAAATTATTAGCAGCCAGGCCATTTCTGTGGCAATTTCTCTCTGACCCTAGCCACTCAGAGCTAAGTCAGACTTCATCCCTGGCCACCTGGGGCCAGGTCATTGGGGAGCGGCCATAGTCTCAGGAGTCTGCACAACTCCCTGTACGTCTGACCAGCTGACCTCTCCCTCTCTCTCTCTTTAGTTCCCTGGGACTAGGTCACAAGCTGGAAGGACTCTGACCTTCTTAACCGACTGCAGTCTTTCTGTCACGCTACCACGCAGAGCTAGGTCTTCACAATTCAAGAGCCTATGCAGCTCTCTCCATCCACCAGCCACAAAGCTTGTTCCTCATGAGTTAAGACTCTGTCCTTATGCCTGCCTGAGCAGCCTTCCACTGAATTAGCAACCCCAGGCTAAGTTAGAGTCTCATTGCCCCTGGTGGGTTCGTTAATTCTCTGTAACAGCCCACAGATCTCACGGAGGCTGTTACCTATACTTTCAGTTACCCATTTATTATAACCAGAAAGGATACAAGTAAAAAGACACAGCAGGAAAGGTCTAGAAGAGTTCCCAGCGCGGGGTCTCCATTGTCCCCAGGGATGAGCCATGCTCTCCCATTCATGGATATTCTCACCAGGAGACCCCAAAAGTGGAAGCTCCAAAGTCCAGGGTCCCTTAGCCATTGGAACCTCAATGAATATGCATGACTGGGGCCTTAATGCATAGTTATGATAGATCCAATTAATGAATATGCATGAGGGCATCAGGCCTTCCTCCCTTCTCATAGTTTGTTGCCAAGGTGGGACCTTCGTAGCCCCCTACTGACTTACATCTGTTTAAATATTGCCTGGCTATTTTGGAAAACAAAGAGCACCTTAATCGCTCAGGCTATTTGCAGAAGCCAGAAACAAAGGCTCAGCCAAGTTCTCTATTAAGCACAAAAGCCTTTCATGTAAGAATAAGTTAACCCTTCCTTTCCATGGAACGGCCATCTTGCAGTAATTCACCAAAATGATGAATACGAAGGGGAGGATGATAGGCACCCTCTTTGAAAACCTGGAGTTGTTCTTTTGGCCACATACATGTAATTCCACAAGAAAAGTGACATTGTCGACATCAAGGGAAAGGGCACTGTTCAAAAAGGAATGCCTCAGAAATGGTACCATGACAAAACTGGAAGAGTCTACAGTGTGGCCCAGCATGCTGCTGGCCTTGTCATGAAAAAACAAGATAGGGGCAAGATTCACGCCAAGAGAATTACTGTGCATATTAAGCGCTCTAAGAGCTGAGATAGCTTCCTGAAACGCTTGAAGGATTATGATCAGAAAAAGAAGGAAGCCAAAGAGAAAGGTACCTGGGTTCAGCTGAAGCAAGCGCCAGGTGAGTGCTTGACAGGGATTTCTTGGGATTAGTTTTGGGGGAGATTGAAATTGTTCCTCAGTGATGCTTTCTTTACAAAAGTGAACAACTGAAGAATTGAGTGTATGCTTCACTGGTTCTCAGAGCATTTTACAATTGTGTTATAGTACTTCACATTACTATTTTATTCTTTTTTTTTTTTTAATAGTCTGCTCCACTCCGAGAAGCACACTTTGTGAGAACCAATGGAAAGGAGCCTGAGCTGCTGGAACCTGTTCCCTATGAATTCATGGCATAACAGGTGTAAAATAAAGACGTCTGCCATGTAAAAATGTTAGCTCTTTGTTTTTAATTGTGTAGAAGTGTGGTGTCCTCTCCCCTAAAGATGTAGTGTCTAAAGCAAACTGATTCCTAATTTCCTAGGTAATAAGTGTCTTTACTGTTAAAATTCAGCACTTTCCTTGCTAAAGAAAGACTAAATTAAGCTCTCTTTATCCATCCCAAGTGGCCAAGACATTGAGAATTCCCATTCTAGGGCTTGGAATAACCTAGGCAGCCAAAGGGAAGTAAAAAGAAAACTATTTCCTGTTTACCATTTTGACTTCTTCTGAGACCTAAACATACCCGTTTCTTGCTGTCTGAATGGTTCCTCTTCTCTGTTGATTGCAGAGAACACCCTATTGCCTTTTCATTACCAGACCAGGCACAGTCCTTGCAGACTCCTAAATACAAGTGTCCTCATTGTGCTGGGTGTCTGTCTGTCTGCCCCGAGACTTCGTGTTAGTTTTAGACATCTGAGGGAAGTAACTTGGGCAGCCCAGTTATAACCTGGGGTAGTATTAGCACAAACATTGCTCCACCCAGTAATTACCAGCCTTTTCTTGGAATTTTTTTGGGTTCAAAGTCACCAATGGCTGGAGCAGACCCCAGGCCTCACTAAAATACCAGCAATGCCAGTTCATTCAGTGGTGCCGGGATGGGAGTGGTGGTGCTAGAAGCCACACGCAGTCTCTGACCTTTAAAAAAAATGAAATGTTTTGACTATTATGGATATGACCAGTTGACTAGCTGCCATTGAATCAACTCCGACTCATGGCGACCCCGTGTGTTCAGAGCTGAACTATGCTCCATAGGGTCTTTTTATTTTTTTGGCCGATTTTTCTTTTTTTTCCAATTCAACTTTTTACAGGTATATAATTTATTGACAGCAATTACAATAGTCGGCTATGCAAGCTCTACCCTTAATCAATGTGATTTTTCCATCACAGTTAACCCCCCTTCCCCCTCCCTCCTGCCCCCGGTAACCACTGATAAACTTTATTCTCTATACATTTGCCTTCCCTTGTCTTTTTATATAAGTGAGGTCATACAATATTTGTCCTTTTGTGATTGACTTATTTCACTCAGCGTAATGTCTTCAAGCTCCATCCATACTGTAGCATGTATCAAGACTTTATTTCTCCTACTGGCTAAGTAGTATTCCCTTGTATGTATCACATTTTGTTTATCCATTCATCTGTTGGTGGGCATTTAGGTTGTTTCCACCTTTTGGCTATTGGGAATAGTGCCGCAATGAACATTGGTGTACAAGTCTCTGTTTGAGTCTCTGCTTTCAAGTTATTTGGGTATATACCTAGGAGTGGAATTGCTGGGTCATATGGTAGTTGTATTTTTTGTTTTTTGAGAGACTGTCGCACTGTTTTCCACAATGGTTGCACCATTTTGCATTCCTGCCAACAATTGGATAAGGATTCCAACTTCCCTACGTCCATAGGATTTTCAATGGCTGAATTTGTTGTTGGTTTGTGACTCATGTGTTGCAGAGTCTCCAAACTGCTCCACAGAGTTTTCTTGGCTGTAATCTTTATGGAAGCAGATCACCAGGCCTGTTTCTTCCACGGTGCCACTGGGTAGGTTTGAATCGCCACCCTTTTGGTTACCAGGTGAATGCAAACCATTTGCACTACCCAGGGACCTTTCAGTGGCTGATTTGACAGAATTAGATTGCCAGGTCTTTCTTCTGAGGTGTCTTTGAGTGGACTTGAACCCTAACCTTTTCATTAGCAGCTGAGGGCAATAATTGTTTGCACCTCTCAGGGGCCATTATGGATATATGAAGGGAAAATAACATCTCTCCTACTCCACCTTTCTTGGAGCAAATATTTGCTGGTTTAGATAACTTGAAAGTGTTTTCCCAAAAGGAGCCCTGGTGGTGCAATGATTAAGCACTCAGCTGTTAACTGAAAGGTTGGCAGTTTGAACTCACCCAGAGGCTCCATGAGAGAAAAACATGACAATCTGCTTCCGTAAACATTACAGCTAACCAGTGAAACTATTGCCCTGAGATAATCTTTAAACCTTAAACCAATAACATCCCCTGAAGTCTTCTTAAAAGCAAATGCTAGTTTAGCTTAACTAGTAAAAATGCCTGCCTTGAGCATTATACTTGAAGAACTATCTATATGGGATCAAATTGACCACGGCAACTCAAAAGGTTAGATAGGAACCTTAGGGAGCCATGAGTTCATGTTAACGGGGGACGAACAACTCAGAAAAGGAGGGTGAGAATGGTTGCACAACTCGAAGAATATAATCAATGTCACTGAATTGTACATGTAGAAACTGTTGAATTGGTGTATATTTTGCTGTGTATATTCTCAACAACAATAATATATATAAATAAAATTACAAAAAAAGATTGCAGCTGAGAAAACTCTATGGGGCAGCTCTACTCTGTCACATGGGGTCACTATGAATTGAAAATTGACTCGATGGCACCTAATAACACCAACAACACTTTCCAAGACCTGGTTGGTCTCAAGCAGGACAAAAAATTCCAAAAAATGTCTCTCACTATGGTGGCGCAGTGGTTAAGAGCTTGGCTGCTAATCAAAAGGTCAGCAGTTCGAATCCACCAATCGCTCCTTGGAAACCCTATGGGGCAGCTCTACTGTGCCCTACTCTCGCTATGAGTTGGAATCAACTCGACGGCAATGGGTTTTTATATTCATTGTAAATTGCTGGTGCCACAGACTATCCTACTCAACGTTCTTTCCTCTCCACATCCTTTCTATTGCCAACATACCTGAAAGATAATATTTCCATCCTGGTGTGTTTTGAGAGTAGAATAGCTACTGAATTATGATGATAAACATTGTCCCCCACTCGTTTTCTTTAAATAGAGAAAATTTCTCTGGAAAGTTTAGTTTTCCATGATTGAAAAGGGTTCATGGTTTTCTTAAGACAGAAATCTAATCCAATCGATGATAAAATATGCAAGGAGTTTATACATGAAATGTCAACCTTGAATTGCTCTGGAAAGCAAAAACTCATATAATTCATGTATTCATTCAGCCATCCAACAAACCTTAATTGGGAATAGAATTCTCCCAGTTGTTTTTAGGTGCCGTAGGGTTAATTTTGACTCATAGCAGCCCCATGTGACAGAATAGAATTGTCCCACGGGGTTTTCTTGGTTGTAATCTTTACGGAAGCAGATCACCAGGTCTTTCGCCCACGGAGCGGCTGGGTGGGTTCAAACTGCCAACCTTTTGGTTAGCAGCAAGCTCTTACCTGTTGCACCACCAGGGCTCCTTGTGCTTGGTACTCAAACCAAAAAAAAAAAACGAAAACAAAAAACCAAACTCATTGCCATCGAGTCAATTCCAACTCATAGCAACCCTGTAGGACAGAGTAGAAATGCCCCATAGGGTTTCCAGGGAGTGCCTGGTGGATTCAAACTGCCGACCTTTTGGTTAGCAGCCAAGCTCTTAACCACTGCCCCACCAGGGTTTCCTCCTTGGTACTAGGTAGAATAAAAAGTAAGCAGAGCTGTTGCCTCAGCCCAGATGGGGCTGCTGACCTTGTAGACCTCACATTGGCAGGCAGGGAGAGAGGTGGGGCTGGGTTAGAGAGACAAGCCAGAAGCTAGCTTGGCAAGCATTGGAAGAGAACAAAATCCTTATTTCAATATAGCTGATATTGTGCCAACAGTTTTAGGTTCCAGAAATTGATTGCACAATAGCATAATGAGGGAGACCTGGATTAATTGCAATTTCTGTTTTCAAAATAGCTGGAAGTTTTCATTGGCCAAAAGCTTAATGTGATCCAATAGATTGATGTGGTTGCTTTAAAAAGCTAATATAATTGTAGACTTCATTAAATGGAAATACAATGTCCAGGTAATAAGTGATAGTAACATTATATGCTGGACAGATGATAATTGAAAGATAATGTTAATTCTGAGCATTGCAAATGAAGAAGTATCATAGCATACAAAGATGTGCCCGCAGAAGACGTGTGTGAATTCTAAGGGCTCTAGAATCCATGCGGGACGTAAGTGTGCTGGGAGGTTTTCCGTGTGTTTAGCTTGGAGAGGAGAAAACTAAGGCACAATTGTTATTAGTCAGCCCCTGACTCATGGCAACCCCATGCACAGTAGAAATAAACACTTCCCAGTCCTGCACCATCCCCATGATCAGTTGGGAATCAGACTGTTGTGCTCCATAGGGTTCTCATTGGAAGATTTTTTTAGAAGCAGATCACCAGGCCTTTCCTCTTAGTCTGTCTTAGTCTGGAAGCTCCATGAACCCTGTTCAGCATCACAGCAACACACAAGCCTCCACTAACAGGCAGGTGGTGGCTGTGCTTGAGGTGCATCGGCAGGGAATTGAACCCAGGTCTCCTGCATGGAAGGTGAGAATTCTACCTCTGAACCACCACGGCTCGTAATATTTGAGGAGCTGTGAGGAAGAAGGTATAACTAACCATTTGATTTTAGTTACAGGCAGAATCAGAGCACAGAGTGACTAAAGTTCAGGGCAAGGGTAGAAGGAAGTAAACAAGGAAGGGGGTGGCAAGGAGGTGGATTTTTAGCTGTATCTGAGAAAACAGCTTTCTAAAAAAAACCTTTTAAACAAATCAAAGTGCTCAGTATCGAAAATGGCGCTCTGCGGAGATAAAGAGCTCTTTGTTGTCCACAAAACTCCTGTGGCCACTTGTTGGGGACATGAGAGAGAGCCTGGTTCGAAGTTAGCTGGCTAAGGTCTCATTCACCTCCAGGATTAAGGTTTGTGTGCTGGGCCAGGCCTTGTCCTGCCGAGAACCATTGCTACCAGGACAGACAATGAAGCACAAGTACATGGGCTTGTTGACCAAAGTGCTTTTAAAATAGATGGGCCACTCAGTATGCATCAGCTGAGGCCCGTCATGTTTCTTAGGGCTGGTTCTAGAGAAGACGCTTTCCCCAAAATAATGGCATCAGGGAGTCACATTGGCAAGGCCTTCCTGAGAGGACTGCTCCTTCTGTGACAAATATAAATGAGAAGACTCACAGCCAGTGATGCTATGGTTGGGTGCTGTCAAGTCAATTCTGACTCATAGCAATCCCATGTGACAGAGTAGAAAGGCCCCATGGGGTTTTCTAGGCTGTAATCTTTACAGGAACAGACCACCAGATCTTTCTCCCGTGAAGCCACTGGGTAGGTTCAAACTCCTAACCTTTCAGTTAGCAGCTCAGCTCTTAACCATTTTGCCACCAGGGCTCCTTCAACCAGCGATAGTTACAATCAATGATTCTAGCTGCAGCCCCGGAGAAAGGATGGTGAAATATACAAACAGCCAAGAGTAAACAGTCAAAGGAAAGAGAGACTCAAGCCAAAGAGACTGTTTCCTTCAGATGCCGTTTGTGAGAACAGTCAGCAGTTTTTGCGCAATTCTAGTGCCAAATATTTAGGAAGTACAGACACGCACAGAATGGTAATTCAAATTGACTGGTTCATCAGATTTTTTTTCCTTAACGAAACATTGGTTCAGTTCACTACAGAATTTAATACGTGGAGGTCTAACATTTTAGTTCAAAATGTGATTCTTCTCTTTACTATTCGGAGAGTGTTTTGAGGGTAGAGACAAGCGTCCTATTTATTTTGGTGTCTGGCACACAGAGTTTCAATAAATATATGGAACAGAAATAATATGTCTTTTGGATTGTGGATATGTTGAGGTCTCAGAAAGGACTGTCATGATTTCTATTTTCTGTGGTCTTCTCTTGCTGTCTCTGCTCTGTTGTTGTTAGGTACCATCAAGTTGATTCCAACTCATAGCAACCCGTGTGACAGAGTAGAACTGTCCCATAGGGTTTCCCAGGCTGCAGTCTTTATGGAAGCTGATCGCCAAGTCTTTCTCTGGCGGGGCCGGTAGGTGGGTTCGAACCTCCAACTTTTCAGTTAACAGCCCAGTGTTTAACCATTGTGCCACCAGGGCTCATTGTCTTTCTCCTCTAGATGAAGAATTATGCTCGGAAACTCTCAATTCCAGCATATGGTCTTTGAGCACCTTTGCCTAGCGCACTTATTTGTTCGACAAATGTTTCCTGAGCCCCTGCCGCGTACAGGAGTCATGCTCAGGCTGGGTTGCCGTTGTAGACAAGACCAACTGGATCCCTGCTCCCACAGATCGCTCTCTCCTGGGCCTGCGTTGGGGAATGAGGGCACTGAAGGTCGAGTACCTGGGATCAGTTAAACGAACAAACAAAATGTTTATTTTAAAATTGCCAGTTGAGATATAGTGATACATTAAACAAAAATACTCTAAAAAAACTGTGTTGAGAATCTTTGATTTAATATTTCTTCAATCCAAAAATATATTCAGATAATAAGTATTGTTGTTGTGTGCCGTTGAGTCGATTACAATTTGTAGCAACCCCATGTGACCGAGTAGAACTGCCTTATAGGGTTTTCTAGGCTGAAATCTTTATGGGAGCAGATCACCAGGTCTTTCTCCTGTGGAGAAGATGGATGGGTTCAAACTGCCAACCTTTCAGTTAGCAGCTGAGCTAACTTAACCCGTTGTGCCACCAGGGCTACTTAATAACAAGTATAATCGTAAACAAATCCCATGCCCGTGAAGGCTGAGCAATCAAATCGAGGGTTTGATCCAAACTTTAACCACTTTTTTACTTTCCAAAAAGTAAAATAATTACAATCAAGCACTATTCACACCCGACTTGATCAAAGCCAGCGTTATAAATAGAAATCGTTCTCACCATAAACTGTTCGGAGAATCGTGCTCCCTGTAACCTGCATCCTGCCTATCAGCAGTGGTTTTGATCAGGCCAGCAAACCAGGAGAGCTTGGAAGGGTTACTGCAGCCACACTCCTGAAAATCTGAAAGTGAATTGGGTCACCTTGTTACTGAAGGATTCCTTTCTCCTCTTAGACACCGTGGGACAACAAAGGCAGAAAGGTGAATAGAGATATGGAAGGGAAAGAGTTGAGAATCGAGAAGAGCTGAGAAGGGCAGACGCAGCAGAGATTGAAGGCCAGTTAAAAGAAGAAAAGATGGGGAAGAAAGGGCACTCATGAATAAGAAACGAGAGGAGGACGTGAGAAATGAAGAGAAAGAGGAACTAAAATTTCTCAGATTCCTTAAGCCCTGGTGGTATAGTGGTTAAGAGCTTGGCGGCTAACCAAAAGGTCAGCTGCTCAAATCCACCAGCTGCTCCTTGGAAACCCTATGGGGCAGTTCTACTCTGTTCTATAGGGTGGATATAGGGTCATTACGAGTCAAAACTTACTCAGTGGCACCTAACAACAACAACGACAAGGTTTGGCTCAAGGCAATGGTGGTTCAGTGGTAGAATTCTCGCCTTTCAGGAGGGAGAACTGGGCTTGATTCCTGGCTCATGCACCTCACGCACAGCCACCATGCGTCCGTCCGCGGAGGCTTGAGTGTTGCCTGTGATGCTCAACAGGTTTCAGTGGAGCTTCCAGACTAAGACAGACTAGGAAGAAAGGTCTGGAGATCTGCTTTTGAAAATCATCCAATGAAAACCCTATGGATCACAATGGTCTGATCCACAACCTGTCACGGGGATGGCACAGGACTGGACAGTGTTTTGTTCTGTTGTGCGTAGGGCTGAAATGAGTTGGGAGCTGACTCATGTTGAAACAAAAATCCTGTTAAGCTTTCTCGGATCTCCCACCTCGGCCTCTTCTTTATTGCTTGAAACAAGTCAGGCAGAGTAGAACCTGGGGTTTTTACCCAGCAATAGACTTGCAAATCAGGGTAACATTTCAACCAGAGTGTCAGAAATGTTCTGAAGATGAGAAGAACTTCCAAAATTCTTACACCAAATCTTATCAGGCATGGCCATGGAAGAAAGGTTGGGAACAGAACTGATAAATTTATAGTCAGGAAGGATTTCCATACAGCATTGTCTTGGAGAATAATTAAAAGAATTACTGACTTACCCTACGCATAGCTCCCAGTCTGACCCTTGGAGTCTGTTTCCCTAAACTGACTGAATTCTTCAAACGAGCAGTTTATCTGGACCATTGTTAGACTCAAAGCTGGCTTTTAGGAACGAGTTTTTTCAAGGCTCAAGATTTGAAAGGACACCCAAGGGCAGTGACCCGTGTGGGTTACCCCAACTTCCATGAAGGCTGGAAATCTGGATTCTAGGAGAATTAAAATGATTTTGTCACTCAACAGCAGCTAACAACCACAACAAATCTTTGGCTCAAGCTTGATGGAAAATGGGCATTGCCTCGTTGTTGATCCCACAAGGAATCGAGATGTGCCCCTGATTTGGAGACAGTGATGGATTAGATGTCGCCAGCAGGATCCTTAGGGCACATGGCAGACATCTATGCTGGGCTCTCCTGAGCGCAAAGGAGGCACAGATGGCCGGAATCTTTTAGTGGCTAACATACTCAATCCCTCCAAGAAGCCCTGGTGATGCAGTGGTTAAAGCACTCGGCTGCTAACTGAAAGGTTGGTGGTTTGAACTGATTTAGGAAATAATATTGGAGGTATTATTCCCGGTGCTTGTGCATAGGGCATGTGACCCAGCCACAGCTGGACTCACAAGGACTCAAAAGGACACATCAACTGAGCCCTGAGGTATAAAGACAATAGCTAGGATAATCTTGGAAATTATCTTTTAGGGAAGAAAAATTTCTTTTAGGGAACCTTTCACATAAACCAATCAAACAGAACACAAAAGACTTTCTGCGCTTACCTTTTTCTACTAGCATTTAGTGAATTGAAAATTTGTTGGACCAATGAAGACCCTTCTCACTGTCGTTACTGAAACCTGTACCAACGATTGCTAAGAAATATGATTCAAAATGTAAGATCACAGTTTCTAGCCAATCCGTAAAAAGGTAAAGCTTTCAATGGTCTTGCCCATTTGTAATGTTAATATATACTGATGGCTCTGTAACTGTTCTTTGGACTCCGGCAGACATGGCTGTGGCAGCATGCTTGTTCGTTTCCCCACTGCAGTCTGTTCCGTGATATTTCCTTGGACTCGGGCAGACATGGCTCTGGCAGCATGGCTGTCCATTTCTCATTTTTTGCCCTTTTGAATATATGCCGAATAAAACTTTTTTTTTGCTTTACTAAAATTGTCATGTTTTTTCCCTACAACAGAACCTACCAGCCGCTCCGTGGGATAAAGTCATGGCAGTTGGCTTCCATAAAGATTACAGCTTTGGAAACCCTATAGGGCAGTTCTACTCTGTCTTGTAGGGTCGCTATGATTCAGAATGGACTGAACAACAGTGGATTTGGCTTTTAAGGGTGGAGGTACATTCCGGTGAAACATTTCCTTTCTACTTTTTCATTTGGTAAAGCAAGACATTTTGAGATTACCCAATTATCCCCATCCACACAGTGTATTCTGTATTAATTTTTTTTTTTTTTAAGTTGGCATAGTGTTGATTCTAACTCAATGTGACCCATGTGTGCAGAGCAAAAAGGCTCCATAGGGTTTTCAAGGCTATGACCTTTTGAAACAGATCGCCAGGCCTTTCTTCCAAGGTACCTCTGGGTGGGTTCCAGCCTTTTGGTTAGTAGTCGAGCGCTTAACTGTCTGAGCCACCCAGGGACTCCAAGTCAACATTAACCATGGACTTGGCAAGGGGAAGTTGAACCAAGTGCTGCTGAGACAGGAGGGCTGAGGAGGAAAGCCACCCACACCCTTTCTCTCCAATGAGACCCTGAGGAGTCCACAGGGAGAAGCTGGAGCCTCATGCCTGCCTTATGTGAATATTGTAAGGGTTGATACCACCATGTTGGCAAACCAGCCCAAGAACCTCAGAGAAAGGGAATCACAATGATATGACTTTATTATTCATTACACTGTACGTGCTTATTGGGAGGGAACTCAGATGCCAACTGCCTTTGAGCTGCAATTTCATTTCAATCCCTCCTGCTCCTCCTGGGTTGGTGTCTTAATTATTTAGCACTGCTATAACAGAAATACCACAAGTAGGTGGCTTTAACAAACAGAAATTTATTTTCTCACAATTTAAACCAAAACCAAACCCATTGCCGTCGAGTTGATTCCAACTTATAGTGACCCTATAGGACAGAGTAGAACTGCCCCGTAAGGTTACCAATGCTGTATTGCTTACAGAAGCAGACTGCCACATCTTTTCTCCCTCAGAGGGTTGGTTGGTGTTATGGATTGAATTATGTCCTCCAAAAAAATGTGTGTCAACTTGGCTATTCCATGATTCCCAGTATTGTGTAATTGTCTACCATTTTGTCATCTGATGTGATTTTCCTATGTGCTGTAAATCCTACTTCTATGATGTTAATGAGGTGGGATTAGTGGCAGTTACGTTAATGAGGCAGGACTCAATAGACAAGATTAGGTTGTGTCTTAAGTCAGTCTCTTTTGAGATATAAAAGAGAGAAGCAAGCAGAGAGACATGGGGACTTCATACCACCAAGAAATAAGAACCAAGAGAATAATGCATCTTTTGGACCCAGGGTCCCTGCCCTAAGAATCACCTCAACCAGAGAAGATTGATGACAAGGACCTTCCCCCAGAGCTGACAGAGAGAGAAACCTTCCCCTGAAGCTGGCACCCTGAATTTGGGCTTCTAACCTCCTAAACTGTGAGAGAATAAACATGTCTTTGTTAAAGCCATCCACTTGTGGTATTTCTGTTATAGCAGCACTAGATAACTAAGACAGTGGATTTGAACCGCTGATCTTTCGGTTAGCAACCTAGTGCTTATCCAGTGCTCCTTAGAAGTCCGAATTCAAGGTGCTGGTTGTAAGGGAAGGCTTTCTTTCTCTGTGGGCTCTGAGGGGAAGGTCCTTGTCTATTTTTTGGTTCCTTGGTGATCTTCATGTGACTTGGCATTTATCTTCCCCCATCTCTTTTCCTTGCTTGTCCTCATCTGCTCTTTTTGTAACTCAGAGGTGATTGGCTTGAAACACCCATACTGATATGGTTTCTTAACCTAACAAAGAAAATCCTATTCCCAAATGGGATTATAACCACAGGTATAGGGGTTAGGATTTACGATACATATTTTTGGGGGACACAATTCAATCTGTAACAGTTGGGGACCTGCAGCTTAGGTTTCTATATTTGAAAAATAAGTTCCTTCATCACCAACATAATGATAAATGAAGAAAATATTGAAGTTGTCAAGGATTTCATTTTATCTGGATCCACAATCAACGCCCATGGAAGCAGCAGTCAAGAAATCAAACGATGTGCTGCGTTGGGTAAATCTGCCGCAAAAGACCTCTTTAAAGTATTAACAAGCTAAGATGTCACTTCGAGGACTAAGGTGAACCTGACCCAAGCCATGGTATTTCCAATTGCCTCACGTGCATGTGAAAGCTGGATGAAGAATAGGGAAGATCAAAGAAGAATTTTTCTTTGAATTATGGTGTTCGCAAAGACTGTTGAATATACCACGGACTGCCAGAAGAATGAACAAATCTGTCTTGGAAGAAGTACAGCCAGAATGCTCCTTAGAAGTGAGGATGGCAAGACTTTGTCTCGGTACTTTGGACATGTTATTGGGAGGGACCAGTCCCTGGAGAAGAACATCATGCTTGGTAAGGTAGAGTGTCATTGAAAAAGAGGAAGACCCTCAACTAGATGGACTGGCACGATCGCTACAACAATGCACTCAAACATAACGATGATTCTAAAGATGGCGAAGGACGGGGCAGTGTTTGGTTCTGTTGTACTTGGGGTCGCTATGAGTTCGAAATGACTCAACAGTACCTAACAACAACAACAATATCACCAACTACTCCAATAAAGCAGTTGAGTGTGAGGAGCAAGGAGAGTTCGATAAGAACAGCTCTGTAGCCCCAGAGAGTATTGCACCAAAGGGGCAGCTCAGCCAGTGAGGAGGAAATCAGACTGACAATGAACCTCTTCTCCACTGAGCAACTCTCTAAGCAAGTTACCGCTGAGCGAAAAAATAAATCAGTAGCAGCAGAAGCGAGATCAAACCCTACCAAGGTTTCAACACCTCGGGGAGAAAAGGCCGAGAAGAAAGCTTTATGAAGACTGCTCTGTCAGCCTTACATATTCCTTTAAAGCATCTCTGCTTTAAATATTCCAGTTAGTTTGGGAGGGCTGAGGAGATGGAAAGGCAGCGGATATCAGTTCTACTCTGTCACACAGGGTCACTATGAATCAGAATCAACTCAACGGCACCCAGCAACAGCAACCAGAGTAGCGTGGGCCCTAAATCTAATCCCTTTGAGTGGTGCCTTATGAAAAGAGCAATATAGACACAGACGCACATGGCAGAAGCATCTACAAGCATTGCCAGCAGCTACCAGAAACTGAAAGAGACAAAGGAGGACTTCTCCTAGAGCCAGATTCAAGCTTTTAGCCTCTTGAACTATGAGAAAATAACGTCTGTGTTCCTTAAGGCTGCCCGTGTGTGGCATTTGTGTTAGGGCAGTACCAGGAAACTAAGACAGAGACTATTGGAGGCTGAGGGGCACTGGGTGGCACAAACCTTTAAGCACTCAGCTGCTAACTGAAAGGCTGAAGGTTTGAGTCTACCCAGAAGTGACTCGAAAGAAAGGCCTGGTGATCTACTGCCAAACAATCAGCCATTAAAAACCCTGGGAAGCACAGTTCCACTCTGACACATGAGGGGTCACCATGAGTTGGTGTCAACACCCCAGCAACTGGTTTGGTTCTTTACCAAATGCTGAAGCCCTGAAAGAGAGCTTGGGCTACGTGGCCGTCAGGGCTCCTTGCCAACTAGAGGTCAGCTGAAAGGATGCTGTTCATGGAAGTTCTCTCCAGGGTGCTGGCTGGGGGCACGGTTTACAGGAGGTGGTTCTGCAGGTCAGGAAGCTAGGGCTCATTGAAGTATTGGAGCGAAGTGGAGAAAGGTGAACGCACGGCTTGAGAGGAGCCGAAAGCAGATAAGCTCAGGCCACTCTGGGGGAAATGAAGAAAGGAGATGTAAGAACAAAAGGCGAGGGGAGGTGTCAGAAACATAGCTTTAAAGAACAAACCTGGGGGCCCCAGCTTTCCTCTACGCCTCATTTTTTTACCCGAGCCTGTTTGCTCTGTTAACAATTTGAGCTAGGAAGCATGGAAAACCTAATCTGGGCAGTCAACCACTTCTCAGCTTCCTTTACCAGCAATCAGGATCCTGGGGTGAGTTGTAATGGGCCCCACTGGTTCTCAGACTTGGCGGTACTTTGAAATCACCTGGGGAGTTAAAAACAAAAAGCTGATTCCGAAAGGATTATATCAACGTTAAATTTACGGAAGGTGTTAACTGTATTGTGGTTATGTAGCAGAATATCCCTATTCTTAGGACTTGCACACTGAGGTATTCAGGGGTGAAGGATCATGATGTAACTAACTTTTGAATGGTTCAGTCTACCTCCACTACCATGAGACCAGAAGAAATGGATGGTGCCTGGCTACCATTACTGAATGTTTTGATCAAGAACCTAATAGATGGATCCTGATCAAAAGGAGGAAAAGCGTGGAACAGAACTTCAGACTCATAAGGAAACCACACTTACTGGATCCATTGAGACTGGGGGAACCCCCAAATCTAATGTCTGGAAACGTCTTTAAACCTTGAACCGAAACTATCCCATGAAGCCATTGTTAACTAAACAACAGGTTAGCCCAATTAATAAAGAATGTTTGCCGCGAGCAGACTGCTCTTACAGAGAATTATCTATATGAGCGTCAACTGTTAATCTAAAGCACAGATCAGAACTTTAAGGGGCAGCCAGCCTAAATTAATGATGAGGAAACCACATGGGCAGAGATACACGTATGTAACCAATGTCATTGAACTGTTCATGTAGACATTGTGAATGGATGTATGTTTGGTTATATATAGTGCCATCAGAAATAAAGAAAATATTTAAAAAAAATATTATTTGTGTGTGTTGTGTGCGTGCTTATAGAGAGAGCAATAATAAAGCAAATAGGTTAAAATGGTCACAATAGGTGTAAAAGACCTAAAACCCAGTTGCCGTCCTGTTAATTCCAACTCTTGGGGACCCTCATGTGGATTAGAGTAGAAGTGTGCTCCATAGGGTTTTCAACAGCTGATTTTTTGGAAGTAGATCACCAGGTCTTTCTTCTGAGGCACTTCTGGGCAGACGCGAACCTCCAACCTTTCAGTTTGCAGCCAAGTGCATTAATTATTTGTACCACCCAGGGACTCTGGAAAGGACATATGAGTGTTCTTTGTACCAGTCTTATTCATGCAGATTTTTACAGAAAATAATTTCAAACTTACTGAGTTTGAAATTATTTCCAAATAAAAGCTAAAATTAAAATCTATACATACTGATTTCTGGATTCCTTGCCTAGTGCTTCTGATTTAGTTGGTCTGGGGTTTTGCAAAGCTGCCTGCACGATTCCGAGAGACAGCAAAGGTTGGGAACCCCTGCCGCGAGGCCCCCTGCCCCATGCCTGTCCCAGGCTTGTGCAGGCAAACCCGTCTGTGGCAGACACAGTCAGAGTCTTAGCTCACGGTGGTTTGGTGCCTACTGGGAAAAGGAGCCGTTTGGAAGTAAGAATCCTCTTTAGAGACAGTGGCTGCACTGGGTGTGCAGGGCCCACGCTGAATATCGATTGCCTCCTCTTTCCTGCAGGGCTGACACATCGCTGATGGATATCACTCTAACTGCTCAGCCGCCGGCTGCTTTAATCAGAGGTGGCCTGTTTGCTGGCACGCCAGCCCAGAGGTCACTAGGCTGAGTGGCTATTTAACACTTGGGCATCCTTTGTACCGGCTAGGGGCGGATTGCGAGGTGTGTAGGCTGGGGTGTGTGGGGAGGAGGGAGAGCTCGATGAAGGAGCTCAGGAAGCTGAGCCCAGGTGGTGAGTGGAGAAAAGGCCCCAGGGGAACCCACTGGCCAATTGCACGTGTTAGCTGAGGGCTGACTGCTTCCTCTTCCCACTTTCAATTATCAGAAATGCAGCCTGGTCTCCTCCATCCATCACTTCCCCCTCACCTCCCCGTCACCGCCCTTGAGACCAGTGACATGCATTTGTGAGGTGACAATGCAAAAGAGCAGAGCTGAGTCTGGGGCTGCATAACAGATCCTTCCCCCCGGGCACCTTGAAAGCCCCTAGAGGCGGTCCAACCTGAACCTCATTAACACCTTTTACAATAGTGGTGAAGCTATTGACTCATGGTCTGCACCTGGTCCACTAAGATCATCAGATCTTCACTGGCAGTGTGTTTACCTGATCTTCTCAGTGCCACGTTTGCTTGATTTGATTTTTGCGCCTAAGCAGACTGAGTGGCATTGTCTTTGTACAGTTGAAGCTCCCTGCTTTGTACTCTGGAGCAGGTTCCCAGACCATGCCAGTCACAGAATGAGGCTCCTAGAAGGAAGAGGCCCAGTTTCTGTTCCTTTTTTGCTCTGCCTCCCCACCACAGAGTTAAACCAAACACCAGTCGCGGTCAAGTCAGCTCCAACTCATGGCAATCCCCTGTGTGTCAGAGTAGAACTGCGCTCCATAGGATTTTCAAGGCTGATTTTTCCAAAGTAGATCACCAGGCCTTTCTTCTGAGGTGCCTCTGGGTGGACTATGTCAAAGAGAAAAATTAATAACAGACATCTTACTTTGGTTTTAAGGTTTTTTTCTTACCATGAAGCTGAATTTTTAGCTGCCAGGCCAGAGACCACCTAGTAATTGGATATCAGTTGATCTCAGTAAAAGGGAGAGGGCAGGGTTCAATCAATCAGTTACGATTAGTCAGTGGTTAGGCTTCTATTCTTCCCCCTTGCTCTTCTCTTTATAAGCCTCATTGTAACCATCCCGCTTCAAGCCATTTGCTTTTCTGGAATCAGAATGGTCTCCCTATATGAATATAGAAAAACTGCCCAGAATAAACCTTGCTTCGATTTCTTTAAGCTTTTATTATTTTTAACAGCTTGAACCTCCGAGCTGTCAGTTAGTAGCCAATCTCGTTAATCATTTGTACCACCCAGGGACTCCCAAGTCCAAAAACCAAAGCCATTGCTGTCGAGTGGATTCCGACTCATAAAGCCCCTGTAGGACAGAGTAGAAGTGCTCCATAGGGTTTCTAAGGCTGTAATCTCTACAGAAGCAGACTGCTACCTCTTTCTCCTGAGGAGCAACAGGTGGGTTTGAACTGCCGTCGTTTCAATTAGCAGCCCGGCGCTTAACCACTGTGCTACGGGAGCTCATTCAGCACAGAGTAGACCCCCCAATCATCAATTATATTGCAATCAAGGCAAAGCGAGGAGCCAAGCAATCCCACAGCAGGCCAAGCACAGACATGGGGAAGTAGCCACAGTCAGGAAGAGAATCAGAGGAGAGAGCAGCACGTCAGCCCTGGGCCAGGGTCAAAGTGTTAGCGGCAGTCAAGGGATCTGAATGGCATGAAACAGGGTAGTTGTGTCATTGCCAGTCAACAGACTAGAATACTGCTGAGCGTCCGCCGTGCACACGGCGGTGCGGTGGCGGCAAAGATGAATGCGACACTGAAGGACTCTCACACCGGACTGGATGAAATAAGGACTAAGAAATACTTGGCAGTTCACTCTGCAAGGGGATTGGCTGAAAGGAGGTGTGGTATGCAGTAGCTTTAAGGATGCATCACTCTGCGGAAACAGATGTGGCAGTCTGCTTCCATAAAGATCGCAGCCTTGGAAGCCCTATGGGGCATCTCTACTCTGTCCTACAGGGTCACTACGAGTCGGAATCGACTCGATGGCAATGGGTTATTTTAGGAGAAAAGCTCTAGACTTGATAAAGGAGGGTAGACCCGATTCCAGCTGGTCCTGGTTCCAGTGTGGACTGGCTGAGGGACCTTGCCCAAGCTTTTAAGGGCTTCTGCCTCCTTACCTATAAAATGAGGGGACTAAATAAACTTTTGGGCCACAGTGGTGGCTCAGTGGTACAATTCTCACTTTCCATGCCGAAGACCAGGGCTCAGCTCCCGGCCAATGCACCTCGTGTGCAGCCACCACCGTCTGTCAGTGGAGGCTTTCGTGTTGCTATGCTGCTGAACAGGTTTCTATGGAGCTTCCAGACTAAGACAGACTAGGAAGAAAGGCCTGGTGACGGACTTCCAAAACTCAGCCAAAGAAAATCCTACGGATTACAACAGTCTGATCCACAACTGATCATGGGGATGGCACAGGACTGGGCAGCTTTTTGTTCTGTTATGAATGGGGTTGCCATGAATCTGGGGCTGGCTTGACAGCAGCAACAAAGTAAGCTTTTAAGAGTTATAGAGTTTTAACAGAATTAGAGCCCTTGCTACCAAACCAGTGTCTTTTTACTCCCAGTGAAAGCACTCAAAGAAGGTGCTCTAGGGCTGGGGCAGAAGAGCTAGCCCAGGTCCCTACACTGTGCTCAGTTGGCCGCCAGGACACACTTCACACCAGGTAATGAGGTGTGTTTGGGAAATTTATTAAAATTTAATAAAAACAAAATCTATTCCCAATACAGAAAGCTTCTTCAGAAAATAGAAGAGAAAGAAAAGTTTTGTTATTGAATAAGCATTAAACCAGAATGTGATGCATTACAGGCAATCTGCTAAAGAGATTCAAAGATAGAAAGGAATCTGAACCATTATATAGCTATTGTTGTTGCTGGGTGTCATGAAGTCAATCTTGACTCATAGTGACCCTATCTTACAGAATAAAACTGCCCCATAGGGTTTTCTAGGTTATAATCTTTACGGGAGCAGATCTCCAGGTCTTTTCTCTTGCGGAGCTACTGGTGGGTTCAAACTGCTAGTCTTTCAGTTAGCAGCCAAGCTCTTAACCATTGCGCCACCGTGGCTCCTTCTTCCTCTGGCCTGACCTCATTAATATAACAAAAGAAAACCCCTATTTCCAAATAGGATCATATTTCTAGGTACAGGGGTTAAGACTTTGACATTTCCTTTTGGGGAACACAATTCAGTTCATAACAGTCACCCAACCCAAACCCGAAGGCCTCCTGGGCTGCCCACTCTGCCCACAGCTATGATCTTTAGAAAGTTATTCCTTAAGCAGCAGGGTGACGTACTAACAGCGCAGCACAATGACCTATTGAGAAATTACCCTGAGCTTAGTTCTAGCTGCTGGAGTCCCTGGGTGGTGCAAACAATTAATGCACTCGCTGCTAATGGAAAGGTTGGAGGTTGGAGTCAACCCAGCGGCACCTGGGAGGAAAGGTCTGGAGATCTACTTTTGAAAAATCGTTATTTGCATCGAGTTGATTCTGACTCATGGTGACCCCATGTGTACAGAGTGGATCTGCTCCCTAGGGCTTTCAAAGCTGTCATCTTTCGGAAGCAGATTGCCAGGCTTTACTTCTGAGGCTCCTCTGGCTAGTAGTCAAGTGCGAAACTGTTTGCGCCACCCAGCTATTGAAAACACCATGAAGTACAGGTCTACTCTGGCACACATGGGGTTGCCACGAGTTGGAATCAACTCAATGGCAACTGGTTTTTTTGTTCAAACTGCTGTCGATTTTTCTAACTAAAGAGAATGTTTCTGCTTCTCAGTGCACTCACCGCCACAGTCCACTCTAGGAGCTACAACTGTGCTGTCTAAATCACAGCCACACACGGCAATTGACCATGTAAAATGTGCTTAGTTTGAATTGAGGTGTGCTGCCAGTGTAAACATATACCAGATTCGAAGACTTTGTACAAAAAGAACATAAAAATCTCCAATTTTTAAAACGCATTCATCACGCATTGAAATGATAACATTTTGGATATATTGGGTTCAATGACATCTATTATTAAAATCAAGTCCACTACGTTTTGATTAAGGGCTTGATAGATGGATTTTGATCAAAAGAAGGGAAAATGTGAAACAGAAATTCAGATTCTTACTAGAAACTAGACTTACTGCATACATTGAGACTGGAGGAACCCCCAAATCTATTGCCTGAACAGAAGCTATCCCATGAGGTCGTCTTTAAACCAAACAACAATTTAGCTCATTTAATAAAAAATGTCCACCTTGAGCATCGCACTCTTTTGAAGAATTATCTAAACCTGCTGCTGTCAAGTTGATTCCAACTTATAGGAGCCCTGGTGGTACAGTGACAAAGAGCTCAGCTGCTGACCAAAAAGTCGGCAGTTCAAATCCACCAGCCACTCCCTGGAAACTCTATGGGGCACTTCTACCCTTTCCTACAGGGTCACTATGAGTCAAAATCGACTTGATGGCAACGGGTGAAGTATTATCTATATAAGATTAAATGGACAACCAAAAACCAAACCAAACTCAACACTGTAGAATCGATTTCAACTCATAGTGACCCTATAGGACAGAGTAGAACTGCCCCACAAGGTTTCCAAGGCTGTAATTCTACTGGAAGCAGACTGCCACATTTTGTCCTGCAGAGTAGCTGGTAGGTTCGAACCGTAGAACTTTTAGTTAGTAGCCGAGTGCTTAACCACTACTCCACCAGGATTTCTTAAATGGACAAGAGTAACTCTAAAGCACAGACAAGAAATTTAAGAGGCAGAGAGTCTAAGTTAACGGTGGTGGAACATTACAGGCAGAGATAGGCAGAATGGCCACACAATGGGAAGTACATAACCATTGTCAGTGAACCGTACACGTAGAAATTGGTGAATGGGTGTATGTTTTGTCGTATATATTTTCACCAAAAAAAATAAAAAATTCGAATCCACGATTTTTTTTCTTTAAACGTGGCTACTAGAAAATTAAAATTAAATATGTGGCTTGCATTATATTTTCACTGGACGACGCTGGGCTAGAATCTTTTTGCCCAGCATGTAAATAACAGTTTTGGGGATGGAGGTGGAGGGTGGAGGGCAAGTTGGTGGGTACCAACAAACATAAGTAGGGTCTTTGTCTTTGAAAATTCAAGACTTGGAAGAGGAGTAAGCCGGATATTTTCCAGAAAGGAAAGGAACGGGGTACAGAGATTTGAAGAGGTAATTGGCCAGCCTGGAAGGAGGTAGTTGGATACTCAGAGGCAGGGAAAGGAAGTGGTGAGGAGTTTCCTCAGGGACCTCAGCCAGCTCACAGGTGGCTCCCCTGAGGTGGCATATCCTCAGGTGTGGATGGCTGTGAAGAGCTGGGTGCTAAGGGCCAGGGCCCGGGGGTCCAGGTGAGGGTCTCCTAGGGTGGAGCCTTTCCCAGGGTGGTGAAGCTGCCAGTCAGGCAGACAGCCTTCAAAGGACCACCGTAGCCCCACTGGAAGCCGAGCTGGCAAGCTTCTATATCTAGTCACAGTGCCAGCAGGCAAGGAAAGATCAGCTCCACCAGCAAACCCAAAAAAACTTGTCGCCGTCAAGTAGATTCTGACTCATAGTGACCCCCTGGTCTCAGTGTTTCCCTACGGGATAGCCATATAGAAAAGCCTAATCTGTCCTTCTCATAACGTATTTTTAGGCTTCTGAAAATGATCGAGAGAGTTTCATGGACTATTCTGCAGGGGGTCTCTGAATCCCCTAAATTTTATAGCAAAATTATTTGTATATGCACATATGTGCAATTTTTCCAAAGGAGGGAAACCCACAAACATTTTTTTTTAATAACTTATTTTTTTGTTATTGTTGTTGTTGAAAAGAGCCCTAGTGGCGCAGTGGTTAAGAGCTAAGGCAAGCTACAGCCGCTGACTAAAAGGTCGGCAGTTCAAATCCACCAGCCACTCCTTGGAAACTCTATGGGACAGTTCTATTCTGTCCTACAGGGTTGCTATGAGTCAGAATTGACTCGGAGGCAATGGGTTTGGTTTGGTTTTTTGGTTTTATTGTTGAAAATGTGCCCTGCAGAATATACACCAATTCATCATTTTTACACGTACAGTTTAGTGACATTGATTACTTTCTTCAGGTTGTGGAATCATTCTCACCTCGCTTTTTGAATTATTAACATGAACTCACTGCCCCCAAGTTTCTTCTCTAACCTTTTCAGTTGCTGTTGTCAGTTTGATCCCATATAGATAGTTCTTTAAAGAAGCACAATTCACAAGGCTGACGTTCTTTACTAATTAAGCTAAACTATCGTTTGGTTTGGGACTTATGGTGGCGCAGTGCTTAAGTGTTCGGCTGCTGACCAAAAGGTCAGTAGCTGGAATCCATTTAGCGCCTCCTTGGAAACCCTATGGGGCAGGTCTACTCTGTCCTACAGGGTCGCTATGAGCTCGAATCGACTCCACGGCAACGGGTTTGGTTTGGTTTGGATTGCTTAGTTTAAAGACTTCATGGGATATTTTTGAAAACTCACAAACTTGCTTAGATCCTCAAAAGAGTCTGACCTAGAAAATATGGCAAGCTACTCTATTTTAGAGCGAAAAGTTCCTTTAAGGCAGATTGTCTGCCTTCTATTGCACTTGTCTTCATTCATTCATTCATTCATTGAACAAGTGTTGTCACACCCCTCCCACACCTCAGGCCCTGAAGCTCCAAGTAGAATATTCCGCTCAGAATGGTCCTTTCCCTCTAGTTTTTTTCTCCTCTGACTGCCCTGTCAGGCTACGCTGGCTAATTGCAGCTCCGCTCCTTGCTCTCCATCTTAAAGCCTCAAATGGCTCTTCCTGCCAGCCCCTCACCAAAGCGCTCAAGACCTGCTGGCTCTGGGCACGTTGAAATTTTCCACTTTCACTCCTCCTGTCTCCGCCCCACCCTAAGAACTCCTGGAGGCTTATTCCCAGAAAATATCCTGTGAGGGGATTAGCTGATTATGCCTCCCCCGAAGAATATTTGCAGTTCAATTGGGATCTTGAGAAGAATGGAGAATCTTCATCTCTTAAGTTATGCATCTCTATGGGTGAAATCGAGGCCCCGCTGAAATGCTGGCAGAAGAATTGCTTTGGGTGGGAACAGGCCTCCTGGGGGTCTCATGTCACGGGGTGCAGGGCAGCGTCTTCCTGGGAGCCTCATGCCATGGGGCACACGGGCAGTGTCCTTCTCTGTTTGTGGGCTGGCCCTGTCTACCCACCCAACACCCTCTGCTGCACAGCTCCTTATTTGCCCTTCACACACTCTTCTTTCCATGCCTTTGCTCACGGTATTTCTCTTTCCTGGGAGGCCTTTTTCCATCCATTCAAAGCCTTCCCAGCCTTTTTTCTAGTCCATCTTTTTTTCTTTCTTTTTTCCAAGTTCCGTCTCCTCTCTGAGTCCCTGTGCCACTGCAAGGCCTCTGGCTCTAATGGTGGGTCTCTCTCACCTTATATATTCTCACACTCGGGTAGCACCTATCTGGCACTTAGTTATTTATTTTCTTAAGTTCTCTAATTACTTCACATGGGAAGGTCTTATCTCCCTCCAGTGAAGTGATTAACTTTTGGGTACTTCTTTTTTCATAATTAAAATTTTTTTTTGGTCATTTAATTATCAGTACAAAGACTAATGTACAGAAATAAAACCCAACAAAAACAAACAAGTGAGTTAAGCAACGTTGCAGGATGCCAGATAAATGTACAGAAATCAGTTGTATTTCTATACTCTGTCAGTGAACACTGCATGACTCCATTTTTATGGCTGGTTATGTAGGAGAGCATCTGTGTTTTGGGAAAATACACACTGAAGTCTTTGGGAATGATGAGGCTCTCAAGTAATTCAGAAAAGCAATAAACATGCTAGATACATACACACACACGCACACACATATATGCACGAGCAAATACAGTAAATGTTAATAATTGGGGAATCCGAGTGAAATAGCTGTGGGAGGTCCTTACACTGTTCTTGCAACTCTTCCGTAAATCTGAAATGATTTCATAATAAATTACAGTAAAACCTGTGAAAGCTGGAAGCTATGTAAGGCAGAAACCTGTCAGAGAAGGAAACTTCATTGGGTGTTTATGAGGTAGGATTCATAAAAGAGAGCAATAGAAAAGTGATAACACTGTGTCCTGTCAAAAGTGGAAAGCTCATGAGATGCAGTAGCACAAGGCCGTCCTGTTGAGTTCTGGCTCTCACAGGTTTCACTGCATAAAGATTAAATTAAAAAGATACCAGTGCCCAGGCTCAATCATAGATCAGTTCAGTCAGAATCTGCCAGGGCTTGGTGTTCTTTTTTGAACACCCCTGGAAATTCCAATGTGTATTCAGGGTTGCGAAGCTCAGTATTCCCACCTTGGCCCACTATCCCCACAGGTATAATATTTGCTTTTCATCTGCAGATTCAGCCAAGCCCAAGTTCTACGACCAATTTGGTCTCTGTCAAGTTGGTTTGACAGAGATGGTTTTAGAAGCTCTAGGTCAGCAGCTTAACATTAAGTCAGCCATACTGGTGGTTCAGTGGATTCTTACCTTCCGTGTGGGAGATCCAGGTTTGATTCCCAGCCAATGCACCTCATGCTCAGCCACCACCCATCTGTCAGTGGAGGCTTGTGTATTGCTATGATGCTGAACAGACTTCAGCGGAGCTTCCAGACTAAGGAAAAAAGTCCTGGTGATCTGCTTCCGAAAATCAGCCAGTGAAAACCTTAAGGATCACAACGGTCCTATCTGCAATCCATTGTGGGGATGGAGAAGGACTAGGCAGTGTTTCGTTCCGTAGTGCATGGGATCACCATGAGTTGGGGGCTGACTCAACGGCAGCTAACAGACCTAATTGGACCGATTGACTCTGCTCTGACCTTGTTCTTTGAAAATGGGCTCTGCCTTGGCCTTGTGATGAACTCCCACCCCGTATGTGATTTAAAAAAAACCCAAACCTATTGCCATCGAGTTGATTCCGACTCATAGCAACCCTATAGGACAGGGTAGACCTGCCCCAAGGAGCAGCTGGTGGATTCAAACTGCGTATGTTTTGGTTAGCGGCTAAACTCTTAACCACTGTACCACCAGGGCTCCAGGTATGTGATAAAAACCATTGCCGTTGAGTCGATTCCAATTCATAGTGACTCTTAAGGACAGAGTAGAACTGCCCCATAGGGTTTCCAAGGAGCAGCTGATGGATTCGAACTGCCAACCTTTTGGTTAGCAACCAAGCTCTTAACCACTACACCACCAGGGCTCCATGTAAGTGGCAGATGACATGAATTGATTTTCAAATGCTGAACCAGCCTTGCTTTCCTAGAATAAATCCCACTTGGTCAGGCTGTATATTTCTTTTTATAAATGGTTGGATTGCTAATATTTTGTTGAGGATTTTTGCGTCCATGCTCATGAAAGATATTAGTCTATAGTTTTCCCTTCTCGTAATGTGCTTATCTGGGTTGCTATTAAGATGATGCTGGCCTCATGCGATGAGTCAGGAAGTGTCCCTCGGCTTCTATTTTCTGGAATAGCTTGTAAAGAATTGATATCATTTCTTCCTTAAATGTTTGATAGAATTTACAAATGTAACCACCTGAACTTCGTGCATCCAATGATTCAATCTCTTTAATAGGTACAGGTCTATTCAGATTATATAATTTCCCTGTGTGTGAGTTTGGGCCTTTTATGTCTTTCAAGGAATTGTTCCATTTCATTTATCAAATTTATAGGCATAGAAGTGTTCATAATATTCCTTTATTAGCCTTTTTATTTTGCATTTTTGAACTTTTTAAAAAAATTTTATTGCTCTTTAGGTGAAAGTTTACAGGGCAAATTAGTTCCTCATTCAACAATTTATACACCAATCATTTTGTGACATTGGTTGCAATCCCAGCAATGTGTCAGCACCCTCCTGCTTTCCACCCTGGGTTCCCTGTGTCCATTCATCCAGTTTTCCTGTCCCTTCCTTCCTTCTCATCTTTGCTTTTGGGCAGGTGCTGCCCATTTGATTGAACCAAGAAGCACGTTCCTCATGTGCATTATTGTTTGTTTTATAGGCCTGTCTAATCTTTGGCTGAAAGGTGGACTTCAGGAGTGGCTTCAGTTCTGAGTTAGCAGGGTGTCCGGGGGCCACAGTCTTGGGGATTCCTCCAGTCTCTGTCAGACTAGTAAGTCTGGTCTTTATTTTGTGAATTTGAATTTTGTTCTACATTTTTCTCCCACTTTTATTAGCTTTTTGATGTGACTACCCTCTTTCATTTGTGATATTAATAATATGGTTGATATTTCAAAGAGCCAGCCTTTGGTTTTGTTGGTTTTCTCTATTGATGTCTTGTTTTCAATTTCATTGATTTCTGCTCTAATATTCGTTATTTCCTTTCTTCTGTTGGCTTTAGGTTTATTCTGCTCTGCTGTCTTTATTTTCCTGTGGTGGAAGCTTAGATGATTTATTTTAGATTTTTCTTCTTCTCTAACTTATGCATTCAATGCTGCGAATTTCCCTCCAAGCGCTGCTTTTGCTACATCCTACAAATTTTGGTGAGTTGTCTTTTTGTTTTCATTTCGCTCAAAATATTTTTACATTTCTCTTGAGACTTCTCCTTTAGTCCGTGTGTTATTTAGAAGTGTGTTATTTAATTGCCAAATATATTGCTCTTTTCCAGCTCTCTTTCTGTTCTTGATTTCTAGTTTAGTTCTATTATAGCATGAGAACATCATGTTTATGATTTCTATTATTTTAAATTTGTTTAGGTGTGTTTTACGGCACAGAATGTGGTCTGTCTTGGTGAATGTTTCATGTGAGCTTGAGAAGAACGTGTATTCTGCTGTTGTTGGCTGAAGCACAGGTAGTCCTCAACTTACGAAGGGGTTCTCTTCCGATGACTCCTTCCTAAGTTGGTTCTGAAGTAAGTCAAATACCTCTTTTCTGTTTTTAATTTTCCTTGTTATTGCCTTTTATTATCGGTATCTTTATAAATCCAGCAGTGTTCTGAAGATTAAATCATAAAATCGAACATCTGTGAGCGAGCATCTAAGAATGATAGTAACATCAGAAAATTACACACTGCAACATATTACTAACAATAAGATATACAAAAAGCAAAAAAACTGATGGTCGTAAGTGCAGTTCATTGTAACTCAAACAAGCGGTAAGGCGGGGACTACCTGTTTTCTACAAATGTCAATTAGATTCAATTGATTGATGGTGTTGTTCTGTTCTACTGTATCCTTCTTGGTATTCTGCCTTCTGGATCTGTCAGTTACTGGTAGAGGGGTGTTGAGGTCTCCAACTATAATACGTAGTAGATTTGTCTGTTTCTCCTTCAGTTCTATCAGTTTTTGCCTCATGTATTTTGATGCTCTGTTGTTAAGTGCATACATGTTAAGGATTGTTATGTCTTCTTGGAGAATTGACTCCTTTATTATTATGTAATGTCCCTCTTTCTCCCTTATAATTTCCCTTACTATGAAGTCTGCTTTGTCTGAAATTAATATCACTGCTCTAGCTTTTGTTTGATTTGTGTTAGCATGGTGTATCTTTCTCCATCACTTTTTCTTCTATCTTTATGTTCTTACATGTAAGGTGGATTTTTTGTAGAAAACATATAGTTGAGTCTTGGTTTTTTTTAAATCTGCTCTGATAGTCTTTGTCTTTTAATTAGCATATTTAGACTATTCATATTTAAAGTGATTATTGATCAAGTTGGATTAATATCTACCATGCTTGTAACTGTTTTCTATTTATTACACTTTTTCTTTGTCTCTTTTTGTTAATCTTCCCGTTTTTCTGCCTTGTCTCGTTTTAAGTGGGCATTTGATATGATTCCATAGAAAATTTCATTTTTTCTCCTCACTTAGCATGTCCATTATACTTCTTTTTAAAAGCTTTTGATGTGTTGTCTTAGAGTTTGCAATATACAATCTAAATCCACTTTCAAATAACACAATTCTGCTTCACGGGTAGCTCAGATTCCTTAGAACAGTAGTCCCAATTTCTCCCTCCTGTCCCTTATAACATTGCTGTCATTCGTTTCACTTATCCGTATTTTATAATCACATAATACCTTGTTGCTATTAGTTCTTTGAATGGTGATCTATTAGATCAGTTAAGAATAAGAAAGTAAAAGATTTTATTTTACCTCATTTATTCCTTTTATGACATTCTTCCTTATGGAGAAGATCCAAGTTTCTGACCTATATAATTTTCCTTCTCTCTGAAGAACTTCTTTTTTTTTTGGTGAAAATACACACAGTCATACGCTAGTTCAACAATTTCTACATGTACACCTCAGTGACATTGATTACATTCTTCAAGTTGTGCAAATATTCTTGCCGTCCTTCTCTGAACTGTTCCACCACCATTGGCTTAGACTCACTGCCCCCTAAGCTTCTCATCTAACCTTTCAAGTTGCTGTTGTCAATTTGATCTCACATAGATCATTCTCTAAAAAAACACAATGCTCAAGGCAGACATACTGTAATTATTAAGATAAGTTAGTTTTTGGTTCAAAGAAGACTTCAGGGAATAGTTTTGGTTTAAAGTTTAAAGATTATTTCAGGGCATTAGTTTGGGAAGTTCATCCAGCCTCAGTGTTCCAGAAAGTCTGTATTCCATTGAGAATTTGACATTCTGTTCTGCATTCTTCCCCCTTTTCATCAGTATTCTTCTATACAGAATCTTTGATCAGAATGTTCAGTAATGGTTCTGAAGAACTTCTTTTAACATTTCTTGCAATATAGGTCTACCAGTGACAAATCCCCTCAGTTTTTGTTTACTTGAGAAAGTATTGATTTTTCCTTCATTTTTGAAGGATAATTTCATTGGATTCAGAATTCTAGGTTCATGCAGTTTTTTTTCCCTTTCAACATTTTAAATATTTCACTCCACTCTCTTCATGCTCTCATGGTTTCAGAAGAGATGTTCAATGTAATTCCTATCCTTGTTCTTCTATAGGTAAGGTGTTCTTTCCTTCTGTCTTCTTTCAAGATTTTCTGCAATTTGAATATGATATGCCCAGGTGTAGATTTTTGGTATTTATCCTGCTTGGAGTTTTTGAGCTTTGTGGATCTGTGGCTTGGTATCTGTCATTAATTTTGGAAAATTCTTAGCTGTTATTACTTCAGACAGGGTGTTAAATCCTGCCTCTGTCACTGGCTAATTAAATGATCTTGGGCAAACTACTTAGTCCCCTTAAGCCTTAGTTTTCTGGACTGTGTAATGGAAATCATAGCAATGCCTTATAGGATGCTGTGGACTGAGATGAGATCATGCTGTGTATAGTGCCTGGCATAGAGTTGTTGGGGGGTGTTGTGGTGGTTAATGAGTG
The DNA here is from genome assembly GCF_000243295.1 of Trichechus manatus latirostris. Classification (NCBI taxonomy): domain Eukaryota; kingdom Metazoa; phylum Chordata; class Mammalia; order Sirenia; family Trichechidae; genus Trichechus; species Trichechus manatus. The sequence goes on from NW_004444054.1 coordinate 2,460,866, forward strand.
GCATGGACTGAACCAATAAATAAATAAATCAACTCACTGCCATCAAGTCGATTCCAACTCATAGTGACCCTATAGGACAGAGTAGAACTGCCCCATAGAGTTTCCAAGGCTGTAGTTTTTACGGAAGCATATCACCACAAGTCTTTCTTCCACAGAGTTGCTGAGTGGGTGTGAACCATCAACCTTTTAGTTCGCAGCTGAGCACTTAACCACTAAGCCACCAGGACTCCTTTCATGGGCTGAAGGGCAGTAATTTATTAGATCAGTTAAGATGTCACTCAGCGGGCAGGGTGAACGACCTCGGACATCAGGTCAACAAAACAAAGGTAATTCCAAGTCCCTGGCTGGCATGTTGAAGACACATATGTCCTTCTTGGACTGATTAGGAATTCATTGAAGAGGAGGGGAATGGGAGGGCCCAATGTGAGCCCCAGTATTAAGAGAACTTCCTGGCATTCAGGTACCTTGGATTTGCCCAGTCAGTTGCCAGGCTAGCTAGTAAACCCCAGATAATTCTCTAGCTGCAATTATGTACTTGGGTTTCTACAGCAGTCTCACAAAATAAAAGTTTGATAAGGGGAGATGTCAGGTTACCCCTGCCCCAGGCTCAGAGCTGGCTTCTGTGAGGACTGCAGCTCCTTGGCCAGCAAGGTTCTAATGTAGTCTAGCCTGGGGGGACCGGGGCCCTACCTGAAGGTAGACTGTAAAATCCCTGAGGCTGAAGGCCAGTACTCCAAGGGGAATAACCCTTTTCCTTTGCAAGGACAATAGTTGAATATCTTGCATGGGAAGAAAAAGGAGCCCTGGTGGCAAAGCGGTTAAGAGCTTGGCTGCTAACTGAAAGGTTGGTGGTTCAAACCCACCCAGTGGCTCTGGGGGAAAGAGATGTGGCAGTCTGCTCCTTCAAAGATTACAGCCTAGGAAACACTATGGGGCAGTTCTACACTGTAACATGGCATCGTTATGAGTAGGAATCAACTGGAAGGCAACAGGGTACATGGGAAGGAGGAGGATTCAATTCCTTGTGAAGGCAAAGAAGAAATACAAATGTAAACATTAAAAAACAATTCCACATAAGAGCCTTACCTTCAGTTTGTTTTTGTTGTTAGGCGCCATCAAGTCTATTTCGACTCACAAAGACCCCATGTGACAGAGTAGAACTGCTCCATAGGGTTTCCTAGGCTGTAATCTTTACAGGAGCAGATCACCAGGTCTTTCTCCCACAGAGCCTCTGGGTGGATGCGAACCACCAACCCTTTGGTTAGCAGCTGAGCACTTAGCTGTTGTGCCATCAGGGCTTCTTTACCTGTCTTAAAAACATGTGCTCCAAAAAATGCTCAAATAGGTTTCCAGCCAAGAAGGTGTAATAGGGACCGGATTTACCTTACCACCTGAAATAATTAAAAACAATATGACAGTAGTCATTTCATGTTTTTTTTACCCAAGAGAAACGAAAGCATATGTCTAAGAAAGACTTGTACATGAATGTTTATATTTACTTTATTTGTAATATCCAAAAACCGGAAACAGCTCAAATGCTCATCAGGAAGTGAATGGACAAATGAATTGTGGTATACGCATACATGTGGAATATAACCCAGCCATCAAAATGAATAAACAATTGATACATGCAACAACATGGAAGAATCTCAAAATATTTATGTGGAGTGAAAGAATCCAGATAAAAATAAAGTTAATACCCTATGATACCTTTTATATAAAATACTTGAAAATGGAAACTGATTTACAGTGACAGAAAGCAAATTGGTGGGTGCCTGGGGATGGGAGAGAGGTGTGGGACAGTGGGAAGGCAGTGAGGGGCTAGGGGAAAAGTTCAGGGGGTAATGGACATGTTCATTATCTTTATGGGTATGATGGTTTCACAGGTATATCCATATGTCAAAACTTACCCCATTGAACACTTTAAATAAGTGCAGTTTACTGTAGGTCAATTATACCTCAATAAAGCTGTTAAAAGGAGCCCTGGTGTTGCAGTGGTTAAGTGCTCAAACCCACCAGCTGCTCCACAAGAGAAAAATATGGCAGTCTGCTTCCATAAAGATTATAGCTGTAGAAACCCTATGGGGCAGTTCTACTCTGTCCTATAGGGTCATTATGAGTTGGAATTGACTCAATGACATACACCAATAACAACAACAAAGTTTTAAAAAATTGAGAAAGATGTGGCAGTCTGCTCCCGTAAAGATAACAGCCTAGGAACCCTATGGGGCAGTTGTCCTCTGTCATATGGGGTCACCATGAGTCAGAATTGGCTCAACTCACCTAACAACAGAAATAAATAATAAATCATACAAGCATTGGTTCTCTAGAAACAAAAACGATGTGCAAGATGTTGATGAAGGGATAGCATCTGTGAAAGGAAGAGAGAGGAAGCAGGATTGGTCAAACTGCAATGCAGACCCAACAGAGCCTTGGCCAACCCAAGGGAATGGCCAGGCTCTTAGAGCTTCTTTTCACTGAGTCAGAGTCCCTGGGTGGTGCAGAAGTGTATGTGCTCAGCTACTAACTGAAAGTTTGGTGGTTCCAGTCTACCCAGAGGTGACTTGGAAGAAAGGCCTGGTGACCTACTTCTGAAAATCAGCGATTGAAAACCTTATGGAGCACAGTTCTACTCTGACAGTCATGGGGTTGTCATGAGTTGAAGTCCGTTCAACAGTTATTGGTTTTGGGTTCTCGCTGAGTTACTGGATGCGAAATGTCCCCAGAAGGGATAGATTGCAACCAAGGTGGTCATCTGCAGCTGAGGTAGACCCTGAAGGAACTGAGAGCTAGAGAAGGCTGCTGACCACCCTTCCGATGATGGACAGTAAGTCCTTTCAAATAGGCATCCGGACGGCAAGGATTCCCTCATCACCCACAGTCTTAACCAGCGTTCCACCCCCCTCTCTTTTCTCCTTGTGCTCTCTCTCTTCTGCTTCTATCACCTTGACTGACTTTCTGAGTTAGTCTCTTTATGAGATGTTTATTGGAGAAGTTATCTGCAGAGTCCTCTAGAGGAAAAAATGCTATTGAAATTTAATTAATGAAAAAGACAGTAAATAAATAAAATGAGATTCTGGAGAGAATTCAGTGCAGGGGAATCATAGCCACATTCACTGTAAGTTGAATTTAATGGGCTGGATGAGGAGAGGAATGACACCCGGGAGGAAAACAAACTCTGAAAGTTTCCTCCTTCCCCTGCATTCATAATCCATTAGTGTCTAGTCGATTCCGACTCATAGCAACCCTATAGGACACAGTAGATATGCCCCATGGGATTTCTAAGGCTGTAGTCTTTTCGCGTCTGTCAATTTGTTGTACTGTGGGGCTTGTGTGTTGCTGTGATGCTGGAAGCTATGCCACCCGTATTCAAATACTAGTAGGGTCACCTATGGTGGACAGGTTTCAGCTGAGCTTCCAAACGAAGACAGACTAGGAGAAAGGACCTGGCGGTCTACTTCTGAAAAGAATTAATCAGTGAAAACTTTATGAATAGCAGTGGAACATTGTCTGATATAGTGGCGGAAGATGAGACCCTCAGGTTGGAAGGCACTCAAAATATGACTGGGAAAGAACTGCCTCCTCAAAGTAGAGTCTACCTTATGACATGGATGGAGTCAAGATTTGGGACCTTCATTTGCTGATGTGGCACGACTCAAAATGAAAAGAAACAGCTGCAAATATCCATTAATAATTAGAACCTGGAATGTACAAAGTATGAATCTAGGAAAATTGGAAATCGTCAAAAATATGATGGAATGCATAAAGACTGATGTCCTAGGCATTAGTGAGCTGAAATGGACTGGTATTGGTCATTTTGAAGTGGACGATCATATGGTCTACTATGCTGGGAATGACAACTTGAAGAGGAATGGCATTGCATTCATTGTCAAAAAGAACATTTCAAGATCTATCCTGAAGTACAACTCTGTCAGTGATAGGATAGTATCTATATGCCTACAAGGAAGACCAGTTAATACAACTATTATTCAAACCACCAACCACCAAGGCCAAAGATGAACAAATTGAAGATTTTTACCAACTTCTGCAGTCTGAAATAGATTGAACATGCAATCAGGATGCACTGATAATTACTGGTGATTGGAATTTGAAAGCTGGAAACAAAGAAGAAGGATCGGTAGCTGGAAAATATGGCCTTGGTGATAGAAACGATGCTGGAGATTGCATGACAGAATTTTGCAAGACCGATGACTGTTTCATTGCAAATACTTTTTCACCAGCATAAACGGCAACTATACACATGGACCTCACCAGATGGCATACACAGGAATCAAATAGATTACATCTGTGGAAAGAGATGATGGAAAAGCTCAGTATCATCAATCAGAACAAGGCCAGGGGCTGCTGCAGAACAGACCATCAATTACTCATATGGAAGTTCAAGTTGAAACTGAAGAAAATTAGAACAAGTCCACAAGAGCCAAAGTATGACCTTGAGTATATCCCACCTGAATTTACAGACCATCTCAAGAATAGATTTGACATGCTGAACACTAATGACCGAAGACCAGATGAGTTGTGGAATGACATCAAGGACATCATACATGAAGAAAGCAAGAGGACATTAAAAAGACAGGAAAGAAAGAAAAGCCCAAAATGGATGTCAGAAGAAACTCTGAACCTTGTTCTTGAAGGTTGAGTAGCTAAAGCAAAAGGAGGAAATGATGAAGTAAAAGAACTGAATAGAAGATTTCAAACAGCAGCTGGAGAAGACCAAGTAAAGTATTATAATGACATGTGCAAAGGCCCAGAGATAGAAAACAAAAGGGAAGAACATGCTTGGCATTTCTCAAGCTGAAAGAACTGAAAAAAAAAAAAAAAAAATCAAGCCCTGAGTTGCAATAGCGAAGGATTCCATGGGGAAAATATTAAACGATGCAGGAAGCATCAAAAGAAGATGGAAGGAATACACAGAATCACTATACCAAAAAGAACTGGTCAACATTCAACCATTTCAGGAGGTAACATGTGATCAGGAACCGATGATACTGAAGGAAGAAGTCCAAGCTGCACTGAAGGCATTGGTGAAAAACAAGGCTCCAGGAATTGACGGAATATCAATTGAGATGTTTCAACCAACAGATGCAACGCTGGAAGTTATCGAACAATATCATGAATGTCACAAGCAAGCAAAATCTTGCTGAAGATCATTCAACGGCAGCTGCAGCAGTCTTCTTCAGGGAACTGCCAGAAATTCAAGCTGAATTTAGAAGAGGAAGTGGCACCAAGGATATCATTGCTGACGTGGGATGGATCCTGGCTGAAAGCACAATATACCAGAAAGATGTTTACCTGTGTTTTATTGACTATGCTAAGGCATTCAACTTTGTGGATCATAACAAATTATGGATAACTTTGTGGAGAATGGGAATTCCAGAACACTTAATTGTGCTCATGAAAAACCTGTACATAGATCAAGAGGCAGTTGTTCACGCAGAACAAGGCAATACTGTGTGGTTTAAAGTCAGGAAAGGTGTGCGTCAGAGTTGTGTCCTTTCACCGTACCTATTCAATCTGTATGCTGAGCAAATAATCCGAGAAGCTGGACTATATGAAGAGGAACGGGGCATCAGGATTGGAAGAAGACTCGTTAACAACCTACAATATGCAGATGACACAACCTTGCTTGCTGAAAGTAAAGAGGACTTGAAGCACATACTGATGAAGCTCAAAGACCACAGCCTTCAGTATGGAGTACACCTCAACATAAAGAAAACAAAAATCCTCACAACTGGTCCAATAAACAACATTATGATAAACAGAGAAAAGACTGAGGTTGTCAAGGATTTCATTGTACTTGGATCCACAATCAGCACCCGTGGAAGTAGCAGTCAAGAAATCAAAAGACGCATTGCACTGGGCGAATCGGCTGCAAAAGACGTTTTTAAAGTGTTGAAAAGCAAAGATGTCACCTTGAGGACTAAGGTGCGCCTGATCTGAGCCATGGTGTTTTCAATCACTTCGTATGCATACGAAAGCTGGGTAATGAAAAAGGAAGCCTGAAGAAGAATTGACGCCTTTGGATTGTGGTGTTGGCGAAGAATATCGAATACACCATGGACTGCCAAAAGAACAAACAAATCTGTCTTAGAAGAAGTACAGCCAGAATGCTTCTTAGAAGTGAGGACAGCGAGACTACAACTCACATACTTTGGACATGTTATCAGAAGGGATCAGTCCCTGGAGAAGGACATCAATGCTTGGTAAAGTAGAGGGTCAGTGAAAAAGAGGAAG
>NW_004444054.1:2467220-2482405 GCF_000243295.1 Trichechus manatus latirostris
CTTGGTAAAGTAGAGGGTCAGTGAAAAAGAGGAAGACCCTCAATGAGATGGATTGACACAGTGGCTGCAACAATGGGCTCAAGCATAACAATTGTTGTAAGGATGGTGCAGGACTGGGCAGTGTTTCTTTGTTGTGCATAGGGTCACTATGAGTTGGAACTGACTCGATGGCACTTAACAGCAATGACAACAATCTTTACAGGCATAGAATGCACAGTGGGTTTGAACCACCAACCTTGCAGTTAGCAGCTGAGCGCTTAACCACTGCACCACCAGGGCTCCTTCCCTGCATTCATATGGCAAGCCATTACCAGTGGAGAGTGGGGCTTTCTCTGGGTTAGAAGCCATCAGATCAGCTTTCTGTGCTGCCATCATCCGGTCTGCATGTGCCCAGGGCCCAGCGTATGCGTGCGTTTGTTGGGGTGGAGAATAGGAGGAGAGAGGTGTTTAATAGGACCAAGGACACAGGACAGCCCCTTTCTCCTCTCTGCCTGGGGAGTGGGTAGGTGCGACTTTGGGACCAGCCAACAGACAGAGCACAGAGCCCATCTGGGAAAGGAGAACATTAGTATAAACAGTGACATCAGATTCTAGGTCAGGAAGCAAAAACCAGACTACTACAGAAGAGAGCCGCTAATTATGGAAGGAGGCGCAGAGCCGGCAGTTTCTGTCCAGGGTTCCCATTAGAATCTCGTTATCAGCCAGTGAGTCAAATGTGGAGCAGTGGTTTGACTGCTCAAATAAAAAGTAAATAACCTTTACCAAGACAAGAAATTCTAATCATGCCAAACATTAAAGAGGATGTATGACAATGGTATCTTTTGTCTGCTGGTAAGAGTGTAAATCATTAAAAACTTTTTGGAAAACAATTTGTCATTATCTTGTGGAGTTGAATGTTTGACTTTCCATTTATGCCAACAAGGAGCCCTGGTGGCATAGTGGTTAAGCACTCGGCTGTCAACTGTAAGGTCAGCAGTATGAACCCACCAGCCACTCCACAGGGAGAAAGACGTGGCAGTCTGCTTCCATAAAGATTTACAGCCTTGGAAACCCTGTTCTGCTCTGTCCTATAGTCTCGCTATGAGTCGGGATTGACTTGATGGGTTTTTTTGTTTGTTTTTTATATGCCATCAGTTCCACCCCTAAGAATACAGCCTAGAGAAATTAGCACATGTGCCTCAGGAAATATGAGGTATGATGTTCATAATAGCACTGTTGGTAGGAGCAAAAAAGTGTAAACAAATGATCCTAATGTCTAGGAGCTAATGAATGGACATATAAATTGTAGTATATTCATACAATGGAATATTACATGCAATGGAATATTATTCACCATAAAGCGAAGAACTGATACATGCTACAACAGGGAACCCTGAAAACATTATGCTAAGTGAAAGAAGCCAGTCACAAAAGGCCACATGTTATGATTGTTTACATGAAATGTCCAAACTCAAACCAAACCCGTTGCCATCCAGTCGATTCTGACTCATGGTGAACCCATGTGTTACAGAGTAGAACTGCTCCATAGGGTTTTCTTGGCTGTCATCTTTACAGAAAAAGATCGTCAGACCTTTTTTCAGTAGACAAGCACAAACTATTTGCAACACCTAGAAAACCAAAAAACTCCTTGCCATAGAGTTGATTCTGACTCATAGCGACCCTAGAAACCTATGAAATGTCCAGAATCGGCGAATCTGTAGAGACAGAAATTAGATTATTGGTTGCCTAGGGCTTGGGTAGGGGGTGTTGGGAGCAAAAGGGGAGGGGCTACTCATGGACAGACAGGGTTTCTTCCTGGGCTGATAGAAATGTTCAAACATTGACTGTGGTGATGGTGAATATACTAAAAAAACACAGCACTGTACTCTTTAAGGGGATGACTTGTATGGGATATGAATTATATCTCAATAAAGCTGTTTACAAAAAAATTATAAACAACCTAGATGCGGAACAACAGAAGAATGGAGATAGGTATATCTGTAACTACATTTATATGACAGAATATCATACCATGACAATGTATGAACCACAGTTACAGGCTTCAACATAGACGAACGTTGGTGATGCTGTTGAGTGACAAAAGCAAGTCCCAGAAATCTACACAGAGCATGATCCTCTTTTTATAAAGTTCGAGGACAAAGTAAAACTAAGCAAACAATATATTGTTTAGGTGAATATGTATCTGATAAAACAATAACAGAAAACCAAACCAGGGAATGGATAAGTATGGTAGATAAAGGGGGTCGCTCAGGGAGTACGGGAACCAGGGGGGAGGGATAAGGAAGGAGCAGTGCTGATAGGGTATCGTGAATCAAAGAATTATGATTAATCAAATTCTGTGCCCATGAAAACCGAAATTATTATTTTAACAATAACAACATTTATTGAGCGCTTACTATGAGTAAGGAACTGTGCTAATCACTGTCTATGCGGTTATCTTACATAACCTTCACAAAAACCCTATGAGATAGGAATTATTCCCATTGTATAGATCAGAAAATGAGATTTAGAGGGCACAAAAAACCAAACTCGTTTCCATCGAGTCGATTTTGACTTATAGCAACCCTATAGGACAGAGGAGAACTGCCCCATAGCGTTTCCAAGGAGGGGCTGGTGGATTTGAATTGCCGTTCTTTTTGGCTGGCAGCCGAACGCTTAACCACTGTGCCACCAGGGCTCCCTTAGAGGGCACAGAGCTAGCAAATGGTGGAGCCCAGACCTGAGTCCAGGCTTGTCAGCCAAGCCCCAGTGGTTACTCAACACTACACTGATCACACACACACACACACACACACACACATGCACACACACACACACACACACACACACACACCCCCATTGGGTTCATCAGATCCCTGAGCAGGATATTGTTAGCAGGGGTTTGGGCTAGCAGTGGGCATAGAGTGCTGGTAAAACAAAAATCATATGAAGCCAATAACAGAAACTGATTAGTTTATTTAATATACAATTTGCAAATCAGGGTAACATCTTGACTAGACAGTCAAAATGTTCTGAAGATGAGAGAACCTTGAAACACTCTTATAGCAAACCTTACCAGCATTGTCATGGAAAAAGGGCTGGAACAGAACTGGTAAACAATTTGCAGTCAGGAAGGATTCAATACAGCATCATTTTGAAAGAACAATGAAAATAATTACTGGTTTACCCTAAAATATAGCTCCCAGTCTGACTTTAGAGTCTCTGTTTCCCGAATCTGACTGAATGCTTCAAAAGAGCTCAATGCCTAAGGCAAAACGGTCTCCACTGAGCTGCTTACTATGCTGTTGTTTGACTTGAAGGTGACTTTAGAAAACCTGTTTCTTCAAGGCTCAAGTTTCAAAAGACACCTATGGGCAAAATGGCCTGGGTGGGTCACCCCAACTCCATGGACCCAGAAATCTGGATTCCAGGAGAACGAAAATGGTTTCTCAGTGCTAAGAAATTTCCTGGTTGGGCATTGCCTAGAGTCAAAGAGAATGGCCTCCATTGGGGGAAATGAAAATGACCATGAATCATTGGTTAATTCAGGGACTTTATTGGAAACCGCTGCTGGGAAACAGGACATTAAGTGTACTGTTGGCTGATTCTCTGAATCCAGTGAGCATCCATGGGGCCAAGTGCTGGCCACCATGGGCCACTATGGGCCACCATGAGCTCTGGTGGGCAACCTGCACGTTGAGACCCAGTCTAAGGAATCACAAGCTGCTTTCAGCCTTGTTGACTGTGGTTGAGTTGGCCGCAGACTCATGGTGACCCCATGAACCTATGCACAGGGAACAAAATGCTGCCTGGTCCTGTGCCATCCCCATGATTGGTTTCAGATTGGACTGGGGTTTTCATTGGCTGATTTTCAGAAATAGATCACCAGGCCTTTCTTCCCAGTCTGTCTTAGTCTGGAAGCTCTGCTGAAACCTGTTCAGCATCATAGAAATACTGACAGGTGGTGGCTGTGCTTGATGTACACTGGCCGGGAATGGAACCTGGGTCTTCTCCATGGAAGGGGAGAATTCTACCCTTTCCTTCCTTCAGCCTTGCCTTATACTATTAGAGCTTGCCTCATTCTATCGGGAATTAAGTGAAGAGTTAAGTGGAGCTGTTGAGCTGCCCTCCTTATTGAAGCTCACCTCCAGCATCCTCTCTCTGGTCTTCATTCACTGCAAAGATGCTCAACCTGCCTGTGTTTGTCATCCCCAGGAGGCAAGTGCCTGGGGAGAAGCTATAGTGAGCTTTAGCGTCCTTCTTCCTTCTCAGCCACAGTTCAGGGCTTTGTCATTACAAAACACCCGGATTAGAATATTAATTAGGGAAAGGGGGCAGGGTGATTAGAGTTAAGTAGTCTTTCTCCAAAGGAGCCCTGGTGGCACAATTGTTAAGCACTGGGCTGCTAACCTAAAGGTTGGTGGTTTAAACCCACCCAGCGGCTCTGCAGGAGAAAGACCTGGTGATCTGCTTCCGTAAAGATTACAGCCTTCGAAACCCTATGGGCCATTCTACTCTGTCCTGTAGGGTCGCTATGAGTCGGAATTGACTCGACAGTACCATTTTTTTTCCCGTCTTTCCCCTGTGCGTAAATTCTCTTTGAATAAATTCAATGTTTCATTTTAGTTCTCAACCCAAACACCTCTGAATCTACCTTAGTTTCTGTTGTGGAAGGAGGACAGAAAGAGATTTTGAGCAACACTTCAAGTGGCAGGCATTCATTGGCCCGAGGGCACAGAGTCTGGGGTGATGGCCTTGCCCTGCCCCGCAGGGTTTTGAAAGCAGTGAACACTTTCTGATAGCAGAGGGACATGCTGAGACAGCAGGATCTTAGACGGAAGAGATTGACCCCGTGTCCCTGCGAGATGTCACCAGGCATATCAACCAATCAATTTCCAATACAAAACAGTCTCTTCCAAGGGAAATACAAGACCCAGTCTTTATCCTTCAGCGACTTGTGTTACAGCTGGTGAAATAACACACCCTCAGGCAGGGTTCAGTTTCACCTAATACTAGTAAGGGCTCCATTGCGACTGCAAGGACTCAGCCTGCAGCCTTGAAAGCAGATCCTTTGGGCCTCAGAGTTTAGGAAACATCCTCATGGAGTTGTTGTTGGGTGCCGTCAAGTCGATTCCAACTCATAGTGACCCATGTGACAGGGTAGAACTGCCCCATAGGGTTTTCTAGGCTGTGATCGTTACAGGAGCAGATGGCCAGGTCTTTCTCCCATGCAGCTGCTGGGTAGGTTCAAACCACCAGACTTTCAGTTAGCAGCCAAGTACTTTACTATCGTACCACCAGGGCTCCTTCTCATGGCGTACAGGGCAATATTTTCTTCCTCGATACCCTCTCCTCACTGTTAGATTTTTACCACTGTTTTTATATTTGGCATCTGAGGTTCAGAGGATGCTGTTTGGTGTTTGGGAGGAGCTTGAGGTAGGTCATCAAGGCTCAGAAATGGGCTCCGTGCAATGTCGTTGTTAGCTGCTGTTGAGTCAGCCCCGGACTCACGGTCACCCCAGGCACAATGGAACGATTCACTGCCCGGTCCTGTGCCATCCCCATGATTGGTTTTGGATCAGACCTTTGTGATCCACAGGGTTGTCTTGGCTGGTTTTTGGAAGTAGGTCACCAGGCCCTTCTTCCTAGTCCATCATAGTCTGGAATCTCCCCTGAAACCTGTTCAGCATCATAGTGTGATTATTAGCATCGCGGGTGCCTCCCGCCAAACCACAGCAGTGCCAATGGTCCTGTTAATTGGGTTGGTTTTGTGAGCAGGCCTGGGCACTGGGGAAGGCCTGGAAGCTCCTCCTGCTCATCAGGAATTGGAGGAAGAGCCAAGTCGGAGCCTCTGAAGGCCATGTCGTGCCAGCCAAAGCCAGATTGGAACTGGGGGTGGCTCACATATGTGAAGGCTTTTAAATGGAGAGAGTTTGATCTTGGGGAGGCAGATGCTGCTTTCTTCACCCAATTATCCATTTTGGAAGAGGATGTAGCATCCTCAGTCCTGGAAGAGTGTCTGCGTTGGGAGAACCCTCCTCCCCCTCACCATCCCCAGGGACCCGCAGGTGCCACCTGAATCAGCAGCAGCCCCAGAGCAGCAGTCTACTTGGCTTTATGCAAGCAGGCCGGCATGCTTTTAAGTCAGAAATCGGTGTCACAGTCACGGGTCTCCATAGCAACCTTTCACACAAAAAGAAGGACATTTGTAAATCGGCATTTTGCAAGCCCCTTGCTTTGATTCAAAATCTCGGCCTCTTGGTAACTCACTTTGCCAGCTCTGCCCTGCCACCTGGAGAGTGAGGAAATGGGGCTCCTCACTTGCCTCTCTGCCTCCATGAGCCCCTTCATTTCTTAGCTGACTGGAATCAACTAGCAAATCTACACCAGGCTCCCACGGGGAGGCCCAGCACTGTGTGAGGTGCTGTCGGGGACACAGGCGCTGCACTTGGATTGCTCACAGCTGTTAAAAATAAAGTTTTCACAATATTAAATTTGGGTCTGAACTCAGAAACTTTCTTGTCCAGTTCATGAACCAGGCATGTCTGATCTGGAAGTCGGATGAGAGTTCCGAAGTACTGCGCGGAGCAGAAGGGTTCTGTAATGAAACAAGGAACAAGGAAGCTTTGCTGGGCAAATTTTGGATTGGCTGGAGGGCATCTTTTTTTCCTTTTTTGAGATAAAAGGGAAATTTTGAACTAGGTTAAACTGAGCACATAAGTCCTGATTGGTGGTTTAAGTTTCTGTTTCCGGGAGAGTTAATTGATTGACTTGATTTCAGCTCCCTGGAAGGTCAAGCATTTACAAGAAATCAAAACTTAGGTTTTAGTTTGCTGATGTGGGGCACAGCACAAGTGATTCCATTTTGAGCCAGATGAGTCTGGTTAACACAGCTCAGTCCAAGAGAAATGTTGAGGACAAAAAGTCACTCTCCATGTAATTCAGGATGGGCCGAGTGTGGGCTGATGGGACCAGACAGCTGGGGGTGGATTATCCAATAGGCAAGGTAAGCATGGTGCTTGGCTTGCTTACCAGATCATCTGTAGGGAAAAATTTCACAATTTTTCATCACATCAAAGATTCTGCCATACAGCTGATGTCTGTCTCTCTCCCAACCCCACAGCACCTTCCTACAGAATCGAAGCCTCTTTTCAAATTTACAATCCCTGACAAGAGAATAGGACCCAGTTCGCAAGGTAAGCACGGGCTTACTTGTGCTTACTTACTACTTACTTACTAATCTGTAGTGAACAATTACAGATGATCTGGTAAGCAAGGTAAGTACTGTGCTTACCTTGCCTATTGGGTAATCTGCCCCTGTGGAGGGAGGGGGTGTACCCAGTCCTGGGCCCTCTCTGCACGCTGGTCCCCACCACCCAGTTACAGACCCTCGTGGGGCCTGTCCTCGTGTGGGAACCAGGGAGCAAACTGGGCTTGTTTCCCTTAGTGGTTTCTCCCCAGGGGTGGACATTAGACTTGCCTGTGGGTCTTTAGAAAACACAGAGGCCCTTGTCACACTCCCAGAGGTTTTGACTTGCTAGATCTGTGGGAAGGACCCCTGGTGGTGCAACAGTTAAATGATCGGTCGGCTGCTAACCAAAAGGTTGGTGGTTCGAACTCACCAGTGGCTCTGCCAGAGAAAGATCTGTCGATGTGCTCCCGTAAAGATTACAGCCTAGAAAATCCTATGCGGCAGTTCTACTCTGTCACAAAGGGGCTGGCACTCAACAACAACCGATCTGTGTGGGGTTTGGGGCATCTACATTTTTTGTTTGTTTGATACTGTGCATTTTTTAAAAAATCTTTTTTCTAAATTTTACTAATGTTGTTGAGAATATGCACAGCAAAAATACATCAATTCAATCATTTATACATGCACAATTCAGTGACATTGATTACATTCTCTGAGTTTTGCAACCATTCTCACCTTCCTTTTCTGAATTTTTCCTCCCTCACTAACATAAACTCACTGCTCCCTAAGTTCCCTATCTAACCCTTCCTGCTGCTGTTGTCAATTTGATCCTATATAGATAGTTTTTAAAACAGCAGAAAGCACAAGGCAGACAGACCATTTTTACTAGTTAAGCTAAACTATTGTTCGGTTTTAAGAAGACTCATTTTTGGTTTAAGGTTTAAAGATTATCTCAGGGCAATAGTTTCAGGGGTTCATCTACCCTCCATGGCTCCAGAGACTCCAGAGTCCATGAGAATTTGAAATTCTGTTCAGCATTTTCCCCATTTTGATCAGGATTCTTCCATGGAATCATCAATCAAATGTTCAGTAGTGGTAACCGGGCACCATGTGGTTCTTTTGGTCTCCTGGCAAAGGGGGCAGTTGTTCATGGAGGTAATTAGCCACACATTCCATATCCTCCTCCTATTCCGGACTCTCCTCTTTCCTCTGTTGTTCCAGGTGAATAGAGACCAATGGTTGTGCCTTGGATGGCCTCTTGCAAGCTTTTAAGACCCCAGGCGCTACACAGCAGACTAGGAGATAAAACAGAAGCACTAAACAATGTTATTAAGCTAATTAACTGGGATGTCCCATGAAACCATGACCCTAAGCCTCCAAACCAAAGAACCAAATCCCGTGAGGTGTTTGGTTGTACATAAGTAGCCTTAGCAGCTACTTTTTTTTTTTTTTTTTCTGTCGTTGTAAATGTATCTACCAGGAAATTTTTGCCAATTCAACTTTTTATAGGTGTACAACTTATTGACGGCAATTACAATAATTGGCGGTGCAATTCTACCCTTAATCAAAGTGATTTTTCCGTCACTGTTAATCCTCCTTTTCCCCCTCCCTCCAGCACCTGGTAATCACTAATAAACTTTGATCTCCGTACCTTTGTCATTTCTTGTCTTTTTACATAAATGAGGTCATAGAATATCTACCCTTTTGTAATTGGCTTATTTCACTCAGCAAAATGTCTTCAAGCTCCATCCATGCAGTAGCATGTATCAAGACTTCATTTCTCCTGCTGGCTGAGTAGTATTCCATTGCATGTATGTACCACATTTCGATGTTGGGCTTTGAAGTTGCTTCCACCTTTTGGCTATTGTGAATAGTGCTGCAATGAACATTGTTGTACAAGTCACTTTCTGAGTCTCTGTTTTCAAGTCTTTTGTGCATATACCTAGGGATGGAATTCTGGGTCATATGGAAGTTCTATTTTTAGCTTTTTGAGGAATTGCCACACTGTTTTCTACAATGGCTGAATCATTTTGCGTTTCTTCTAGCAATGGATAAGGGTTACAATTTCCCCACATCCTCGCCAACATTTGTTATTTTCTGTGTTTTTTTTTTTTTTTTAAATCTTAGCCATCCAAGTAGGAGTGAAATGGTATCTCATTGTGGTTTTGATTTGCATCTCTCTGATGGCTGGTGACATTGAGCATCTTTTCATGTGTTTGGTGGTCATTTCAATGCCATCTCTGGTGAAATGTCTATTCAAGTCCTTTGCCCATCTTATGACTGGGTTTTTTGTTTTTTTGTTGTTGTCAAAGGTTTACATATATTTTGGTTATTAGATTCATGTTGGATATATGGTTTACAAAGATATTCTCCCAGTCAGTAGTTTGTCTCTTCCCTTTTTTTGGTAAAGTCTTTTGATGACCAAAAGTTTTTAATTTTTATGAGGTCCCATTTATTTATTTTGTCTTTTGTTGTTTGTGTGTTTATTATATTAGATAATCCATTGTTGAAAGCTAGGCCTGACAGTGTTGACACTGCTTGTTCCTTTAAGAATTTTATGGTTTTAGTTTGCACATTTAGATCCTTAACCCATTTAAAATTTTTTTGTGTGTGTATGGTGTGAGGCATGGATCCTGTTTCATTTTTCTGCATGTAGAAATCCAATTTTCCCAAGACCACTTATTGAAAAGACTCTTCTTTCCCCATTGAATGGATTTAGCACGCTTGTTAAAAATTCAGTTCACCATAGATGTGTGAGTTTATTTCTGGACTCTCAATTCTGTTCCATTGGTCTGTGTCTATTGGTATACAAGTTCCAGGCTGTTTTGATTACTGTAGCTGTATAGTGTGTTTTAAAATCAGGAAGTGTCAGTCCTCCTACTTTGTTCTGCTTTTTCAGCATTGTTTTACCTATTTGGGGCCTCTTGCCATTCCATTTAAATTTGAGGATTGGTTTTCCTATTTCTGTAAAGGATGCTGTTGGAATTTTGGTAAGGATTGTGTCGAATCTCTAGATTGTTTTAGGTAGTATTGATATCTTAACAATATTAAGTCTTCCAATCCATGAACATGGAACATCTTTCCATTTATTTAAGTCTTCTTTAATCTCTTGCAGCAGTGTTTTATAGTTTTCATTTTATAAGTTTTTCTCATCCCTGGTTAGATTTATTTCCCTTAGATATTATTGTAAATGGAATTGTTTCCCTAATTTCCCTTTCAAATTTCTCATTGTTGGTGTATAGAAATCCAGCTGATTTTTGTTTGTTGACATTGTACCCTGCAACTTTGCTAAATTCCTCTATTAGCTCTAGAAGTGTTCATGTGGACTCTTTGTGATTTTCTATATATCAGATCATATCATCTTTGTATAGAGATGATTTTACTTACTCTTTTCCAATCTGGATACATTTATTTCTTTTTCTTGTCTTATTGCTTGGGCTAGGACTTCTAATACAATATTGAATAGAAGTGGTGAGAGCGAGCATCCTTCTGTTGTTCCGATTTCAATGGGAAAGCTCTCCGTCTGTCTCCATTAAGCATAATATTGGATGTTGGCTTTTCACCTATGCCCTGAATCGTATTGACAAATTTCCTTTCTATTCCAATCTTCTTTAGGGTTTTCATCAAGAAATGGTGTTGGGTTTTATCAAGTGCTTTTTCTGCATCCATAGAGATGATCATGTGGTCTTTTCCTTTATTCTATTGTTGTGGTGTATTACAATGATTGATTTTCTAATGTTGACACATCCCTGAATTCCTGGAATAAATCACACTTGATCATGGTGTATGGCTCTTTTAGTATGCTGTTGAATTCTGTTTGCTAGTATTTTGTTGACAATTTTTGCATCTATATTCATAAGCGATGTTGGCCTCCAGTTATCTGGTTTGGATATCAGGGTTATATTTCCTTCATAGAATGAATTAGGGAGTATTCCTTCCTTCTCTGTCTTTTGGAAGAGTTTAAATAGTATTGGTGTTAATTATTCTCTAAAAGTTTGGTAGAATTCCCTGGTGAAGCCATGTGGTCCAATACTTTTCTTTGTTGGGAGGTTTTTGATCACTGATTTGATCTCTTCACTTGTTATGGGTCTGTTGAGACTTTCTATTTTCTCTTGAGTCAATTTGGGTAGGTTGTGTGCTTCTAAGAATTTGTCCATTTCATCTAGGTTTTCTAGTTTGTTGCTATACAGTTGCTCATAATATTCTGTCATAATTCTCTTTATTTCTATCTGGTCATCTTTTATTTTTGTTATTTGCATCTTTGTTGGTCTAGCTAAACATTTGTCAACTTTATTGGTCTTTTTAAAGAAATCATCTTCTGTTTTTATTGATTCTCTCTATTGTTTTTCTGTTTTTATTTATTTCTGCTCTGATCTTTGTTATTTACTTTCTTCTGTAGGTTTAGGCTTAGTTTTCTCTTCTCTTTCTAGTTCCTTGAGTTGTCGAGTTAGGCGGTTAATTTGAGATCTTTCTTTTTTTATATATAAGTTATTTATTTTTATTGTGGTAAATAGATATATAACAAAATATTTGCCATTTCAACAGTCTTCACAGGTATGGTTTAGTGACATTAATTATGTTCATCACATTTTTCAACCATCATCCTTAGCCATTCCTAAATTTTTCCATCACCATTAACAGAATCTTAGTGTTCCCTAAGCAAGAACCTCCTTCCTTCTCTCCTCCCTCCTGCCCATCCCTGGTCACCAATAATAAACTTTGATCTTGTTGTTGTTGTTGTTGCTGTTGTTGTTGGGTGCCATTGAGTCAATTCCAACTCATGGTGACCCCGTGTGTATCAGAGTAGAGCTGTGCTCCATAGGGTTTCCAATGGCTGATTTTTCAGAAGTAGATCAGATCACCAGATCTTTCTTCTGAGCTACCTCTGGGTGGATTTAAACTACCAAGCTTTTAGTTAGTAGACAAGCGCTTAACTCTGCCATCCAGCAACACCTCATGTGACTATAGTCTGGGCCCATTTCTTCATCTGTAAAATGGGAATGATGATAATAATAGCAAACATTTATACAGTAGTTAGGATATATCAGCCACTTTTATAGGTGCTTTATGTATGTTAACTAATTTAACCTTTAAAGGAGCTCTGGTGGAGAAATGGTTAAGTGCTCAGCTGCTAACTGAAAGGTCAGCGATTTGAACATACCAGCCACTATGTGGGGAAAAGACCTGGCCGTCTGCTCCCATATAGATTTTAGCCTAGGAAACCGTGTGGGGCAGTTCTACTCTGTCCTACAGGGTTGCTATGAGTCGGAATCCACTTGAAAGCACTCTATAACAACAATTTAATCTTCACAATAATCTTATAAGATAGACACTATTGTTACTCAAGGCAGGGTTTGAGCCCTGGTGGTCTGGATCCATGCTCCTACTCTTATCCACTACATAGATAGAAGCTTAGTTCATGGCATTGTTGTAGGGAAAAAATGAGTGAGTGAGTGACCAATTAAGTTCAACTGCCAGCAGAGGTAGATGTTCATACCAGTTTACTTAAAAAAAAATACCCGTTGCCATTGAGTTGATTCCGACTCATAGTGACCCTATAGGACAGAGTAGAACTGCCCCATAGGGTTTTCAAGGAGCAGCTGGTGGATTCGAACTGCCAACCTTTGGTTAGCAGCCGAGCTCATAACCACTATGCAACCCTTTTCCTAGTTGCTGTCAAATCGATTCCAACTTCCGGCAACCCCATGTGTGTCAGAGTAGAACTGTGCTTCACAGGGTTTTCAAGGACTGATTTGTCTGAAGTAGATTGCCAGGCCTTTCTTCCAAGGCACCTCCAAGTGGACTTAAATCACCAATGTTCATTTAACAGTGCATTAACCGTTTGCACCACCCAGAGACTCCTATTTTGGCCTAGGAGCTCATATTTTCCTGAAAGTCTCAGCTAGGGAGCAATTATTAAACTCAAAAATTGTTCCTTAGAAACTTCAAATGCTTCCTGGAAAGCAGACTTACTAGACACGTTAAGGAACCCCCGAATCTATTGCATGGAAACAAATTTTAAACTTTGAATCAAAACTATCCCATGAAGTAATCTTTAAACTAAACAATACTCCAGCTCAATAAAAAATGTTTGCCTAGAGCATTAAACTCATTGCCATCGAGTCGACTCCAACTCATAGCGACCCTGTAGACAGAGTAGAACTGCCTCATAAGGTTTCCAAGGCTGTAATCTTTCCTGGAACAGGTCACCAGGTCTTTTCTCCTGTGGAGCCACTGGGTAGGCTCAAACCACCAACCTTTCGGTTAGCCACTGAGTGCTTAGCCATTGCACCACCAAACCAAAAACCCAAAACCAAACTCTTTGCAATCAAGTCGATTCTGACTCATAGTGACCCTACAGGACAGAGTATATTTGCCCCATAGGGTTTCAAAGGCTGTAATCTTTACAGAAGCAGACTGCCACATCTTTCTCCCACAGAGTGGCTGGTAAGTTCGAACCACCAACCTTTTGGTTAGCTGCTGAGAGCTTCACCACCGCTCCACCAGGGCTCCTTTCTTTCTTGAACATTGCATGCTTTTAAAGATTGAAATGATAGCAGTAACCCTAAAGCATAGATGAGAACTTCAAGGGGTGGAGAGTCTGAGTTAATGGTGGTGAGACAATAGGGGCAGAGATAGGGAGAATGATGTCACAATGCGAAGTATGTAACCATTGTCAGTAAACCCTACGTGTAAAACTTGATTGAGTGTATGTTCTGTTGTGTGTAAACTAGTTACCAAACCAAACCCATTGCCACCAGCTCAATTACAACTCATAGCAACCCTATAGGACAGAGTAGAACTACCTCATAAGGTTTCCAAGGAGCAGCTGGTGGATTCCATCTGTTGACCTTTTTGTTGACAGCCAAGCTCTTAACCACTGTGCCACCAGAGCTCCTTATTGTGTATATTTTCACCAAAACAGAAAAGAAAAAAATTAAAAACTCAAGCAATAAAATTCCTTAGACGGTCTCATTTGTTCTAGGATCTAGCAGGGTCTCTTGTACATAGTAGGCCTTCAGTAAAAAGGAATAAAATACAGAATGATTTTCAAAGAGTCTCTCTCTCTCTCTCCGTCTGGTGTCCTTGGTGTCTGGACTGAAGCGTGTTTTCCTTTGTGTTTCTGTCTCCTGCGACACAGCGTCAGGAGACGCTCTGATAACCACAGTCTTTGTTCCAGATGGTTTGCACCTTTGGCTGCTGCCCAGACTTTCTGGGGAAGAATTCTGAGGCAAACCTCCTTTCTATCTGGCCAGTCCAGCCCTTTTGTGGGCTATTTGGATATAGTCATTTTAGTCATGTCTGTCTGAAACATCACAATGTGATTTCCTTTAGATTCACCAAAAATACTGCTCCTTGTCCTGAAATAGCATCTTACACTCTCACCAACTTTTTTCATTTCTTCCTCCCCCCACACCTGCACCCCAGTCCACTCAGAGGTGCCTCAGAAGAAACATCTTGCAATCTATTTCCTAAAAATGTTGTTGTTGTGTGCTGTCGAGTCAATTCCAGCCCATGGAGACCTCATAGGACAGAGTAGAACTGCCCCTGTAGGGTTTCCTAGACTGCAATCTTTATGGAAGCAGATTGCCAGGTCTTTTCTTCCACAGAGCAGCTGGTGGGTTCGAGCCACTGACCTTTTGTTTAGCAGCCGAGCACTTAACCACTGCACCAGTGTTAAAAACCCTATGGAGCACAGTTCTAGTCTGACCCGCATGGAGGTGCCATGAGTCAGAGAAGACTAGACAACAATTGGTACTGGAAGGGTTAACTACATGGGTTCTTTTTTTTTTTAATTTTATTTTATTGTACTTCAGGTGAAGGCTTACAGAACAAATAGTTTCATGAAACAGTAGTACACATGTTGTTTTATGACATTGGTTAACAACCCCACAACATATTAACCCTCTAAATTCTCAACCTTTTTTTTGGTGAAAATACACATAGCCAAAGATACACTGTTTCAAAAATTTCTACATACACAGTTCAGTGACATTGACTACGCTCTTCCAAT
>NW_004444054.1:2489807-2556678 GCF_000243295.1 Trichechus manatus latirostris
CATGAATCTCTCCTCGCTCTCCGTTCTCTGTCAGTTTTCTCACTCCATTTGGTGCTTGGCTGAGTTCTTTATCTCTCCATTTGATGTTTTAGGGTTTCAGGATTGTATTCTCTGTTCGGCTTAGTTTTCCGGATCTTTGCTGTGGAGGGATGGCGCGGTGCTTCTTCCTAGAGCGCCATTTTGCCGGAACGTCTCTTTTTTTTTTAATAATTTATTTTATTTTTGTTGTTGTTGTGAATATACACAGCAGAACATACACCAATTCAGTAGTTTCTGCAGGTATAATTCAGTGACATTGACTACATACAGTCTTCCAGTGGTGCAACCATTCTCACCCTCCTTTGTGTTGTTCCTCCCCCATTAACATAAGCTCACTGCCCCCTACATCGGCTCTTTTTATTTGGTGTTTCAGATGTTTTTTCCTAACAGCTTCTAGTTAGTGGTGTGGAAAGAGGCTCTCCCGCCCACACTGAAGCACGAAGACCTGAAGCCGCCACCTTCCTTGAGCTATTTTTATTGTTGCAGCTTTTCTGAGCCCTAACATTTACTCAGGGTTAGTCAGAATGCTGTGGGTAACGCAGCTGTGGATCCCCACACCACCTCAGAGCCGCCTCGTAGACACAGAGGGGGAGATGTCACCCCTCAGCTCTGTGGAGTCCTGGGCTTGGCCAAGAAGGCAGAGATAGCTGTGACACGAGGCCACATGGTCCCTTAGACTTGGGTGGAAAAGCCCACCTCACCAAGCTCATGAAGTGCTTATAACATACTTGGTCTCACCGACCCTCGCTCCAAATGCAAACGTTAGAGTTAGAGTAAGGAGATTTTACAGGTGAGACCAGAGGCCTTATGTCCAATCAAACTCAAAGGCTTTACCCCACCACCAAGTGCCATCGATGATCCCAAAGGGCTAAGGGTTCTGTTTTGTTGTTAGGTGTCATACAGTTGGCTCCAACTCAAGGCAGTCCCATGAAAACAGAACAGAACGTTGCCCACTCCTGCACCAGCTTCTCGATCGTTGTATGCTCAAGTCCCTTGTTGTGGCCACTGCGTATTTTGAGTGCTTTCCAACCTAGGGGGCTCGTCTGCCAGCACTATATCAGACAACGTTCTGTTGTGATCCACAGGAGTTTCACTGGCCGATTTTTGGAAGTAGATTGCCAGCACTTTCTTCCTAACTCATCTTAGTCTGGAAGCTCCCCGGAAACCTGTTCAGCATCATAGCAATGTGCAAGCCTCCACTGACAGATGGGTGGTTGCTGTGCATGAAGTGCATTGGCTGGGAATTGAACCCCGGTCTCCCGCATGGAAGGTGAGATTCCTACCACTGAGCCACCACTGCCCTCAGTATCTACGTGGCCATGGCTAACTGTAATTTCAGGTACTGGAAAGAAGGGGTGCTTGTTTAATTTCCTCTGGAGTGTGACAGGTGCTGTGTAGTGAGAAAGACACTGCCCATGTCTTGGGAAGACCTGCGTCTTGGGAGCTGCCTCCGTGGTGGTGCTGACCCTTCTGGTTCTCAGTTTTCTCAGGGCAATGGGGGGTAGTAAGATGCACTGCCAGGGTTTCTTGTGAGGATTAGATGAGACCATGTCTGCAAAAGCCCCCAGCATGAGGCCTGGCACACTTGTTGAAAATGAGCCTTTGTGATATGCCTTGACTTGGAAGTTTCCATTAGGCCTGGTGTTCGAAGCACGACTTTGCTGTTAGCTGCCCTCGAGTTAGCTCTGACTCGTGGTGACCCCGTGTATAAGAGAACATCGTCCTGTCCCGTGCCATCTTTACGATCGTTGGTATGCTGGAGTCCACTGTTGCAACCACCGTGTGTTTTGAGTACCTTCCGGCCTAGGGGGCTCATCTCCCAGCAGCATGTGGGACAATCTTCTGTTGCGATCCATAGGGTTTTCATTGGCTAATTTTCCGATCTAGATCACCAGGCCTTTCTTCCTAGTCTGTCTTAGTCTGGAAGTTCTGCTGAAACCTGGCCACCATGGGTGACCCTGCTGATATTTGAAATGCCAATGGCAGAGCTTCCAGCATCACAGCAACATGCAAGCCACCACAGTACAACAAATGGACAGACGGGTGGTGGGACAGCATGATTCGGCTTTCCTGTATTTACTGTGTCATGCCCCTGCTACGCTGCGCCACGCCTTCCTTGTGGTTACTTAATAGACTGTGTATTTGTCACCCCTCCTTCCACCTGCTGGCTTCCTTTCCCCATAAATCCTGCCTGACGAATTCAGGCCAAGGGCACTCGTCCTCAACAGAGAGATTGCTTCCTCATTGGTCTGCGTCTTTCCAAGCCGTCGGCAGCGCCAGGTGGTCTCAGCCCAGCCAGAGAGTGGCACCGAGGCACAGCGCGTGCATTCTGAATGCGTGAGGAGTGGAGACTTCCTGGACGCAAGAGCCTGGTCCCTGTGCTCCAGAGGAAAGAGTACCCAACCTGTCATACTAGGGGGGTGACAGGAAGGGAGGATAAACAGTGTGGGAGTGAGGAGGGGGTAGAAGAGAAGAAGGGAAAACAGAAATAATGAGAACATTGGGGCTCTTGTCAGTTTCCTCCCTCTCACTTTATCTGACGCCCCCTGAGCTAGGCGCCAAGCTGGCACACACAAGTTTTCAGAAATGAAGAGGACACTTCTGTGCTTCGGAATTAAAATGACACCTTGAAGGGCACACGTGGTGGCTGTCCTTGCCTGCCCCTACTCTCACATGTGTGCCCTATGACAGGGGCCTCTTCCGGGCCGCAGTACCTCACCGCGTGTCTGGAGGCCAACAGACGGCCACAGGGAACACGCTAGGGACTGGATCTGCACAGCAAAACCCGTGAGAGCCGGATCACGGCAGGACGGCCTTGTTTTTCTGCTCTCCAAAGTTTTCCACCTTCTACAGGGTGCAGTCCTACCACTTTTCTATCGCTCTCTATTAGTGTTAAATATTTGAGTTTGCCTTCTCTGACAGGTTTCCGCCTTACACAAGTTTCGGCTTTCCCAAGTTTTACTGTATAATGAGGCTTCTCTTTAAGGCATCCTTTCTTGTTAATACCAGCCCGTTAGAAGATTCCATTCAAAACAAGTTGTTGCTAAAGCCCGTTAGAACCAACCATCCACATTCCTTAATTAGCACAGGAAAACGTTAAAATATTTGCACAGTTATTTTCTTTTTCCTTTTTGCATTTTTAATGTCTTTCTTTCTTTTTTTAATAGCAGAACAGGATTGTCCTTTAATGCCTGCTTTTTGTCCGATGCCAGTCTTTTTCCTGGACCATTCCTCATGTTTTGGGACGTTGGCTGTGTTAAAACAAAAGTCATAGTAAGCCAATAATATAAATTGATTGAAGTTTATTTAATATATGATTTGCAAATCGGGGTAACGTTTCCACTTGAGAGTCAAAAATACTCCAAGGAGGAAAGAACTTTCAAAGATTCTTTTACCCCATCTTATCAACATTGCCGTGGAAGAAGGGCTGGAACAGAACTGATAAAACACTTTGTGGTCAGTATTGTCTTGAAGAATGATGAAAATCATCACTGATTTACCCGAAAACATAGCTCTAGTCTGATTTGGGGTTTCTGTTGAAAATGCACATAGAGAATCCCTTTAAAAGAGCACAATGCTCAAGTCTGGACCACTGTTTGACTTAAAGGTGACTTTAAAAAAAACAGTATTTTCAAGGCTCAAGATTCAAAGATCATCTGAGGGTGACAGCTTGGGTGGGTCACCTCAACTTCCATGGAACCCAGAAATCTGAGTTCCACAAGAATTAAAACTGGGTTTCTCAGCTGCAAGGCAAAGCAGAGGACCCAGTATAGCAGGAGAGAGATCTTTCTGAAGTGGAAACATCAAGTCAGGGAAGAACCACTACTGTTCAGATAGGTGATTGGAATTGCATGCGGCCATGCTGAGAGAGAGAAGAGAACAGGAGCAGAAGGTCACGCACCAGGATTTTGAAGCGAATTATGACTAATCTTGAAAATTCTAACATATAGAAGGTTCTACAAATCTCTGCTTTTCTTTTTTGTGTGCATTAAATATAGCTTGAAATAAGTCAAGGTTTTGTCAAAGCTTTTGCCATAGTCAAGATGGTCAAGATGTTTCTATATGCTGTCTGTTGAAATGAAGGTTGATCTGGATTCCAAAATGAGATATAGAAAATACAGACATTTCTTGGCATATCTAACTACCAGTATGTAGGAAAGAGCTTTGAGCTTTATCTGTTAGTTGCAAAACAGTGGTTTTACAGTCTGTTTCTTCATTTCTTCTGAGCAGACGCAAACTCTTACCTATATAGGGTCCCTTGTCTTCACGCTTCTCTTTCCTTCCCCCTTCCTCTCCCACATTTTTCCTTTCTTTGCTCTGTCTACTCTGCAAGGTCCTAACTTCTGCAGAGAAAGGTGGAGAATGAGGAAATTGTCAAGGGTCAAGGTTCAAGAAAGGATACAGAAGGAAAAGAGAGTTCAGTAAGGATAGATTTGCCCAGGAGTTGGGAAGGCTGAACTCTAGTCTGAGCTCAACAACAATAACAATAGCTTGAAATAATAGCAGCATTTACCATTTTTTTGAGCACTTGTTACTGCCAGGCATTATTCCGAGCACTTCTAAGTTTGTGCACGCGTGTGTGTGTGTGTGTGCGCTCGTGTGTGTTAGGTGCCGTCGAGTCAGTTCTAACTCATAGCAACCCTATGTACAACAGAACGAAACCCTGCCTGGTCCTGCGCCATCCTCACAATCGTTGCTATGTTTGAGCCCACTGATGCAGCCATGATGTCAATCCTTCTCGTTGACAGTCTTCCTCTCTTTTGCCGACCCTCTACTTTACCAAGCATGATGTCCTTCTCCAGGGACTGGTTCCTCCTGATAACGTGTCCAAAGTACATGAGACAAAGTCTCCTCATTTTCGCTTCTAAGGAGCACTCTGGCTGTACTTCCTCCAAGACAGATTTGTTCATTCTTCTGGCAGTCTGTGGTATATTCAGTGTTCTTCGCCAACACCGTTAATTCAAAGGCACATCCATTCTTCTCTGGTCTTCCTTATTCATCGCCCAACTTTCACATGCATATAAGGCGATTCAAAATACCCACCCAATTCTATGAGCAAAACGAAAAACCAAAAATCCCACTGCCATTGAGTTGATTCCAACTCATAGCGACCCTGTAGGACAGAGTCAAACTGCCCACAGGGTTTCCAAGGCTGTAAATCTTTACGGAAGCAGACTGCCACATTTTTCTCCCATGGATCGGCTGGTAAGTTCGAACCACTGACCTTTCAGTTAGCAGCTGAGTGCTTTTAACCATTGTGCCACCAGAACACCCATAGTAAAATAGTCTGAGATACACTAGTATTCATTAAAAAAATTCTATGATATGGGTATACTTATGGTGCATATTATATGTATTATACAATATATTGTTGTTGTTGTATACCGTTGAGTTGATTCTGACTCATGGCGACCCCATGTGACTACGTAGAACTGCCCCATAGCGTTTCTTAGGCTGTAAATTTTATAGATCACCAAGTCCTTCTCCCACAGAGCCACTGGGTGAGTTCAAACTGCTGACCTTTTGGCATCTATTACATTCACCTACATATTATGGTTCCGGGTCTAGGTATCTTCATTAAGGAACCTCCCCAAGGTCACACAACTTGTCAGAGGCTGAGATGGAATTCAAAACCCCACCCAAGCTTGGAATCACCACACCACATTGCCTCCCTGTTCACCTGCCTGGGAGCAGTTCACTTAAATTCTCTGAGCTTCTGTAAAATGAGAAGGAGCCCTGGTTGCACAGTGGCTAAGCACTCGTCTGCTAACTAAAAAGTTGGTGGTTCAAACCCACCAGCTGCCCCATGGGAGGAAGATGTGGCAGTCTGCTTCTGTAAAGATTACTGGCTTGGAAACCCTATGGGGCCGTTCTACTGTGTCACATGGGATCGTTATGAGTCAGAATCCACATGACGGCACCTAACAAAAACAACAACAGCCTCCTTTGACTTTTGGTTAGCAGCCATAGCTCTTAACCACTGGGCCACCAGGGTGCCAATGAATATATAGGAACTCAAATATTTGTGTTCATACTGTACAAAGAATTATTTCTTCATTCTTGTTTTTTTTTCACTTAACATTATATCATGAGCATCTTCCAAGTGATTACAATCTCTTTGTAAACATCATTCTCATGACAGCATACTAGTTCAGACTTGCTAACATCTATTTAGCCCTCCCCCTGTTTGGGGACAATTAGGTTGTTAATGATTTTTCACTGTGTAAATAGCATTAAACAAGCCCTGGTGGCAAAAATAGCTAAGCGCTCGGCTGAGTTGGTGGTCCGAACCCACAAGGGGCTTTGTGGGAGAAAGCGCTGGCGATCTGCTTCCATAAAGATTGTTGTCACGGTTGTGTGCCGTCGAGTCAATTCCAACTTACAGCAACCCAGCGTGACAGAGTAGAATTGCCCAATAAAGTTTCCAAGGCTGTAATCTTTATGGGAGCAGGTTGCCAGGTCTTTCTCCCACAGAGTGGCTGGTCGGTTCAAATTGCTGGCCTTTGGGTTAACAGCTGAGCGCTTCACCATTGTGCCACCAAGGCACCTTAAATCAGTAAAGATTATAGCCTAGAAAACTTTACAGGGCAGTTCTACTCTGTAACGCATGGAGATGCTGAGTCCGAATCAACTCGATGGCGCCTAATAACAGCAACGACAAATAGCATTAATAAGGCAGTCCGCTTAGTACATTAGGCTTTGCCTTCAACTGTTTCCTTAGGGCACGTTCCTACAAGCAGAGGTACTAAGTCAAAGCACAGATCACGTATTTGAAAAATCTGTTTACTTCTATGGACTGCCAGAAGAATGAACCAATCTGTCTTGGAAGAAGTACAGCCAGAATGCTCCTTAGAAGCAAGGATGCTGAGACTTCGTCTCACATACTTCGGACATGTTGTCAGGAGGGACCAGTCCCTGGAGAAGGACATCATGCTTGGTAAAGTAGAGGGCCAGCGAAAAAGAGGAAGACCTTCAACGACATGGATTGACACAGTGGCTGCAACAATGAGCTCAAGCATACCTGCTATTGCGGGGATGGTACATGACCGGGCAGGGTTTCGTTCTGTTGTACGCAGGGTTGCTATGAGTCGAAACTGACTTGACAGCACCTAACAACAATAACATTTGTGTGTGTGTGTTTGGACGAATTTCAGAAGCCATTTAGCTGTCCTGTGTTCCTTAGGGGGACTGTTTGAATCATCTGGATACTCTTACCCTCTTTTTCTTGTTTTGGCTGAGAGATCCTCAGATTCCTGGCCCTTGAAAAGTGCCTTTAGGGAAGATATGTTTGAACTTTGACCATCTGTGAGGTCAAGCCTAGAGATCTAATGGTAGGAGATCTGTTGGGCAAAAATGAAGGAGACAGTGTCTGAGGTTTTGTTTGTGTAAACTTGGCTTGTGTTACATGGGAAGCTGTTAGGTTAGGGCAGATGCTCAGCTCACCCTTGGGCATGAAGAAGCGCATCCCCCTAGAGCTGGCACTTGGGATCACGGCCCCAGCTCACTCCTGACTGCTCATGAATGCACTTAACACCTTTCCTGCTTTTAAGGAACAAGGAAAATGGAATCTTGCTCGAGCTACTGAGGTTGCTAGTAAAACCTCAGCCAAACCAGTGGCTGTGGAGTCGACCCAAATTCCTGGCGACCCCATGTGTGTCAGAGTACAACTGTGCTCCATGGGGTTTTCAGTGGCTGATTTTTCGAAACTGAATTGCCAGACCTTTCTTCCAAGGTACTTCTGGGTGACCTCGAGCCTCCAGTCTTTCGGTTAGCAGCTGAGCCCATTAATAAGTGAGTCAATGAAACCAGGCAAGAGTGACTGGCAAGAACAGTGACAGGATCCAACTTTGCCCTGCACCTCCTTCAGACTAGGGGAAACGGTGGAATGTCCTATTCCCATGCGAGTTTTGGTTTCAGAACTCCTTGTGACTTTTCACAGGGGTCAGTCAGCTGACCAGTTTCTCATTCTGGATCTCCTATTCCCATGAGAGTTTTGATTTCAGAAGTCCTTGTGGCTTTTCACAGGGGTCTGCTGACCATCTTCTCATTCCGTTTGCTCATTTTTCCTGAGCAATGCCTTTTTACTCTCCTGATCTCAGCTCAAATGTCATTGCCCCATGGACTCTTTCGTGACCCTCTCGAAGGAGATTAATCCCGCGTATGTGATTTTCTTCACAGTCCTGTTCGCAATGTGTATTTATACTAAGTTAGAAGGTTCTTTGATTAATGGTTCATTGAATGCTTTCATTCAACAAATATGTTTTAAATGCCTACTTGTGCTCATAACTGTACTATTTACTGGGGTTACAGTGAGGAACAAAACAGATTTGGTTCCTCACCCCCTGGAGCTTATAGGCCAGTGGGAATACACAATACAAATATGATTACAATTAAAAAAATAATTTATTTTATTTTTTGTTGTTGAAGATATACATAGCAAAATATACACCAATTTGATAATTTCTATACCTACAATTCAGCCATATTGATTACATTCTTCATGTTGTACAACCATTCTCACCCTTCTTTTCCAAATTATTCCTCCTCCATTAACATAAACTCACTGCCCCCTAAGCTTCGTATCTAACCTTTCAAGTTGCTGTTGTCAATTTGATCACATATAGATACAGGCAGTCCCTGGGTTATGAACAAGATCCGTTCTTATGTGTATCTCTAAGTTGATTTTTGCAGGTAAGTCAAACAGGTGCATACGATTCTTATTTAGACTTATTTAGCCTTACTTTATGCAAGAAAGGAAACCCTGGTGGCATGGTGGGTAAGAGCTACGGCTGCTAACCAAAAGGTCGGCAGTTCGAATGCACCTAGGTGCTCCTTGGAAACTGTTCGGGGCAGTTCTACTCTGTCCTATACTGTCGCTATGAGTTGGAATGGACTCAACAGCAATGGGTTTGTTTGTTTTTTTGTTTTATACAAGAAAAGGCTCAAAGCCTTTTCAATGATTTAAAAGCTGCACGTGCAGCAAGTGAAGGTGATTGTGACGAAGAATTTGTTGCAAGTAGGGGTTGGTTCAATCATTTCAAAGTGAGGGAAATTTACATAACATTAAAGGGTAAGTTTAAGTTGTCTGTAAGTCAGATGTTTGTAAACCAGGGACTTCCTGTAGTTGTTTAAAAGAGCACAATGCTTGAGGCAGACGTTCTTTACTAATTAAGCTAAACTATTATTTGGTTTGAAGAAGACTTCAGGGGTTACTTTTGGTTCAAGATTTAAAGATTATCTCAGCCTCAATGGCTCCATAAAGTCTGGATTCCATGAAAATTTAAAATTCTGTTCCTCACCTCCCCTCCTTTTGATCAAGATTCTTCTATAGAACAAATATGATTACAATTTGTTATAAGTGTTATAAAGGAAATGAAGGAGGGGTAATGACAAAGATTGGGAGAGGAAGCCGATCTGACAGGGTGATCATGAAGCCCCCTGAAGACCTGAAGAAAGAGAAGAGCCAGCCCTGGGAAGAGCCAAGAAGAAAGAGGGAATAGCATGGGGAAAGGCAGTAGAGGTAGAAAGGTTGAGGAACTGAAAGGTAGCAGGCACGGAGGGAGTGTTGTGGATTAGGGGAGAGAGACACAAGATGAGAGAAGAGAGATGGGCAGCAGCAGTAGAAATATGACATGGACCCCATTCCAGTACAGTGGAGAGGTCAAGGAACACTTCAGCAGAAAAGTGTCCACTGGATTTGACAACATGGAGGCCAATGGTGACCTTGGCACCACTTTTTTCAGACACAGACAAATTGGAGAGGACTGAGGGGTAAATGGATGGTGGGGAACTGGGAAGTTTGTGTTTGTATAAAAAGAGAAGTTTTGGCTGTGCAGGGGAAGAGGAAAATTGGATGGACAGTAGGATTATATACCGGTTAGGGAGTCCTGGTGGCACAACAGTTAAGCACTCAACTGCTAACCAAAAGGTTTGTGGTTTGAACCTACCCAGCAGCTCCACAGGAGGAAGACCTGGCAATCTGCTCCCTTAAAGATTACAGCCTAGAAAACTCTATGGGGCAATTCTACTCTGTCACATGGGGTTGCTATGAGTCAAAATCAACTTGACGGCACCTAATAATAATGACAACAATATACCAGTTGCCATCAAGTGGATTCTGACTCCTGATGACCCCATGTGCACCCGAGTAGAACTGTGCTCCATAGGGTTTTCAGTGGTTGATTTTTCAGAAGTAAATCACCAGGCCTTTCTTCCAAGACATCTCTGGATGGACTGGAACCTCCAACATTTTGGTTAGTAGCAGAGCGTGTTAACGATTGGCACTACCTAGGGACTTCTAAGAAGGGTCAAGGGAGGAGCTGAAGTTGGCTTTTCGGCTTTTCTTTCCTTTATTTTTTTCAGAATGGGAAGTAGTAGAGCATGTCTGTAAGTTGTTGAAATGACTCAGCAGAGAGAGAGAGAGATTTACAATGCTCAGAGAAGTCATAAATAGAGAACCAAGTCTTTGAGAAGATGAGATGGGCTCAAGAACAAAAATGAACAGATAGGACTTTTATAGGGGGAAGGACACCTCATCAATTTTTAAACACTTTATTCTGGAAAATGTCAAACATACAAAAGTAGAGAGAATAACATAACCGGCCCCCATGTACCCTTCACCCAGCTTCAAGAACCAGCCAATCTCATTTCACCTATAGCCCCATCCAACTCCTCACCCGCTCCCCAGATTACAAATTCAAGACATTATAACTTTTCATCCACAAATACTTCAGTAAATATCCCTAAAATTAAGGACTTTTGAAAAATCACAACAAAACTATTGTTGTTGCTGTTGTGTGATGTGGAGTCAGTTTCGCCTCAGAGCGAGCCCATGTGACAGAATAGAACTGTCCCACAGGGTTTCCTAGGCTGTAATCTTCATGGAAGCAGATTGCCAGGTCCAATTATCACACTTGAAAAGTTAATAATTTTTTAAAGTCAATATTCAGATTTTCCCGATCGTCTCTGTGTGTTGTTGCTTTTAACCGTTGGCGTGTTCAGATTAACAGCCAAGCAAGGTGCACACATTTCATTTTCTTGATAGGCTTTTTTAGGTGTCTTTGATCTATAGGTTGCCCTTGGCTTTTTTTCTTATCATTTGTTGAAGAAACCAGAACTTTCCACGGGCAGAATTTCCCACATTCTGGATTTTGCTGATTGCATATAAATGGTGTCATTTAGCACATTCTTCTCTCACTTGTGAGTTCTCTAAGCTGTTGATTTACATCTTAGACATCTTCAGATTCAGGTCCGGTTTTTTTGTATGTGGGGAGGGATGGCAGTAAGAGGCAAGGCTACCTCCTCACAGGTGGAGCCGAGGCACCATAAGGCCTCGCTGTGTTGGCATCTGGCGATGTTAAGTCTGATCAGTGGGTTTGGTGTTGTCAGCTGGCTCCGTTAGTCAGTGTTTGTTTATTTGTTCTGTTTTTTACTTGCCATTGTTCCTTCCGACTCTTGGCGACCCCAAGAGTAGAACGTCAGAGTAGAACTGTGCTCCACAGGATTTTCAATGGCTGATTTTTCAGAAGTAGATTACCAGGCCTTTCTTCTGGGGTGCCTCTGGGTGGACTCGGTTAGCAGCCCAGCGCGTTAACCATATGCACCATCCAGGGACTGCTACCCGCCTGTTAGAATGGCTAAAATCCAAAACGCTGACAACACCAAATGCTGGTGAGGATGCGGGGCAACAGAAACTCTCATTCATTGCTGGTGGGAATGCAAAATAGTGAAACCACTTTGAAACATAATTTATTAGTTTCTTATAAAGCTGAGCATAGTCTCGCCATCAAAAACAAATAACAACAACAACAAAAAAACAGTTGTCGGAGTCAACTCTGACTCCTTGTAACCCCATGT
The DNA here is from genome assembly GCF_000243295.1 of Trichechus manatus latirostris. Lineage (NCBI taxonomy): Eukaryota > Metazoa > Chordata > Mammalia > Sirenia > Trichechidae > Trichechus > Trichechus manatus. The sequence continues at coordinate 2,501,703 of NW_004444054.1, forward strand.
GCATCGGAGTAGAACTGTGCTCCACAAGGTTTTCAATGGCTGATTTTTCGAAGTAGAGTGCCAGGCCTTTCTTCCAAGGTACCTCTAGGTGGATTCAAACCACCAACCTTTTGGTTAGCAGCAGGCATGTTACACCATCTAGGGACATCAGCTTTTTGCTTAACGGTTTTAGCAGTTACTGATGACCATTACCTAGATCCATTATTTCTTCAGGAGTTACAAAAGGATGGTTTTCTAATTTGATCATTCCTTCTGCAGTTTTTGATGGGAATTCTTAGCGAGAGATTTTCCTTCAACAAGTATTTGGTTATTCTGTGGTACAGTTCACACAGGATATGCAAGATAGGTGCTTGATTCTTTTTTAGAACCAAGCTTTGTTTTTAGAATATTGATTTGGTTTCCTAAGTATCCTCCAAATGTGATCAATGAGGTTTTATAAATTTAGCATTAATATAAACTTAGGGATTTTAATGTAATTGATATGTTTTAATCCATTGTACTTATTTATCCTTTTGGTGATCAAAATACCCCCATTTTGGCTAGAGATAGTTCCTTCCAGATGACCCCTAAGTCCTTTTGAAGTCTCTACAATAGTTCGATGACTTTATTGGGCTGTTTTGATAATAAGATGTTCCAGCCTTATCTTGTCCCAGGTTTGTAAACTACGTTTTCTCCAAAGTCCTCTGGTTCTTTTTAGTGGGAAATGATATTTAGAGATCACAATCTGAGTTTTAGGAATGTTCATTGCTGCTGGGTTGATTACTGTTTCTAGATCTTTTCAGTGGATACAGCTAAAAATGTGTTGTTTTTTTAAGAGAAAATACGTGACTTTATACTATTTCTTCTAGTGATGAAAATTTTAGTTCCAACCAATGACATTACTTTAATAAATCATTTGCTCTACCTTACTATATGCTTGTGTATAATTTACTACATGGAGCCTTGGTGGTGCAGTGGTTAAGAGCTACGGCTGCTAACCAAAAGGTCGACCGTTCAAATCTACTAGCCGTTTCTTTGGAATCCCTGTGGGGCAGTTCTACTCTGTCCTGTAGGGTCACTATGAGTCAGAATCAACTCAACGGCAATGGGTTTGGTTTATAGTTAAAAATACAAAATCGTTGTGTGTCTATAACTTCAAAATAACAACACTAATATTACTAAAAATAATATTGTTGGAATGCGATTTCATTGTGACTCTTTTAGCCACTGTGATATAGAATCTCCATGACTTGGAATCTTCTCGACAGCAGTGGGGTTTTTTTTTTTTTTTTTGGTTTTAAAAATGCACAATTTAATGACTATATTTTGAAGTCACCTGAAATAATACCTCTGTGTGATTAAATTACTAAATTGGTATACATTTAAGTTTGTTTGTTTTATTTTACTTTCAGTATTTGGGGGGATTATATTTTTCTTTTTGATTAAATTTTTGTTCTGTAAAACGCTCAGACGTCTCCAAAGTCAAATCTATAAAATAAGGGCTTCTTCAGATAATCTAGTGGCATAGTGGTTAAGAGCTACGGCTGCTAACCAAAAGGTTGGCAGTTCGAACCCACTAGCCACTCTGCGGAAAAAGACTTGGCGATCTGCTCTGTAAAGATTACAGCCTTGGAAACCCCATGGAACAGTTCTACTCTGTCCTATAGGGTCACTATGAGTAAGAATTGACTCTACAGCAACCAGTGTATGCCCAGCACAGAGTCCAGGGCCTGCCATAGAGGCAGTGTGTAATGAATATGAATGAATGAACGACAGAAACTCTCTGCCCATCTCATAACTAAAACCACTAAAATCACTGCTGTCAAGTCAATTCCCACTCATACCAACCCTATAGGACAGAGTAGAACTGCCCCATAGGGTTTCCAAGGCTGAAAGCTTAATGGAAGCAGACTGCCACAACTTTCTCCTGCAGAGCAGCTGGCGGGTTCAAACCACTGTCCTTTTGGTTAGCAGCCAAGTGCTTAGCCACTGCGCCACCAGGGCTCCCTGTCTCATGACTACGTTGTGGTATATTCAGTTCCTTACCTTTACTCCTTCTTCATTTCTTTCCAGACTCAGAGCCTATAATGAGGGGAGCCATTTGGAAATCTAAATTAAATTACGAGTTAAAGGAAAAAACGACAAGATAGAAAGACAGAGTGGGCTTGCCTAATGCCACTTCCGTAAGGTTAATGAGTTGTGCCTTTGTGAGTAAGCAGAGGGGGTGGATGCAGTGAGAACACTTGACTGCTGTTGACAGGCTGGGAAGATGAGTTTAGCCAGGTGAGCATTTGGCACAGGAATGATGAATTGCTTGTTTAAGGAAGGAAAACAATCTCCATGCTAATTTCCTCACTCTTCATTCCATTCTATTCACAGACTCAAAGGCTCTCATTAGGGACGGCAGCTTAGGCTTCATTCATTCCAACTCCCAGCCAAGGCCATAGTTCCATGGAGTCTCCTGGTGCTGCTCACCCAGCCTGTACTTGACCATTTGGAAGGATGGGGAGATCCCGACAGCACAGGATAGTCGTTTCTACTGACCAAGCATAAAACCTCTGTGACATTCAGCCAGCCCTAAAACCTCTGTGACGTTCAGCCAGCCCTCAGACATTTTCAGACAGCCTCTTGTCGTCTACGTTTTCTCTTTTCCCAAGAAACATCAGTTGCTTTTGTTGTTGGTGTTAGCTGCCGAGGGGGCCCCCAACTCATGGCGACCACATGCACAACAGAACGGAACACTGCCCAGACCTGCGCCATCCCCATGATCTGCTGCGGTTCAGACTGTGGTGATCCGTAGGGCTTTCACTGGCTGATTTTTGGAAGTAGATCACCAGGCCTTTCTTCCTAGTCTGTCTTAGTCTGGAAGCTCTGCTGAAACCTGTTCAGCATCCTAGCAACACAGCGTAAGCGTCCACTGACAGATGGGTAGTGGCTGCACATGAGGTGTATTGGTCAGGAATCGAACCCAGGTTTCGTGCACTGAAGGCGAGAACTCTACCACTGACCCACCGATGCCCTTCAGTTGCCTTTACCCCTGCCTTAAATGGCACAGCCCCTCATATGGAAGCTCACTCCGACCTTTCCACCCCTTTTTCTCCAGCTAAATACCCTCCACCTTTCATGACCCAGGTTCAAAGTTACATTCCTTGATTCCATCAAAATGGAGGATTCCCATTTAATGAAGAAAGCGGGGACAAAAGTAAAAGGCAAATGGCAAATCGGGAGGATATACTGAAATGTTTAAACTCAGCACGGTTCAAATATCTAAAATATACAAAGTAAGTTTGCAAACCAATTAAAAAAACACGGGAACTTTAACAGATAAATGGGCGAAGAATATGAACAGGCAATTCACAAAAGAGAAAAACCCAAAATGATAAGCAAATGAAGAGATTCTCAAAATTATTAATAATTGTTATTGTTAATCAAGTGGATTCTCACTCATGGCAACCCCAGGTATGCAGAGTAGAACTGCTCTATAGGATTTTCAAGTCTTTGCCCTTTCAGAAGTAGATCACCAGGCTTTACTTCTGACTCACCTCTGAGTGGGTTTGAACCTCCAACCTTTCAGTGAGTAGCCCAGCACTTAACCATCTGCACCATCCAGGGACTCCTTCCATTAATAATTAGACAAATAAAGTAACAACTATAATGAACTATAGCTTTATGCCCATCCGATTGGCGAACATTAGGAAGCTGGATGATGCAAGGCTGCAGGGAATTCAGGACCCTCGAGTGCAGCTGCAGGGGTGTAGGATGGCGCAGCCTTTTTAAGAGCAGTTTGGCAGTAGTTGGTCAAATGCGCTGACCCTGTTGTTGTTAGCTGCTATCAAGTGGGCCCCCACTCATGGCAACCTCTTGCACCATAAAATGAAATGCTGCCCAGTCCTGCACCGTCCCCATGATCAGTTGCAGCTCAGAGGACTGTGATCCATAGGGTTTTCACTGGCTGATTTTCAGAAGTAAATCACCAGGCCTTTCTTCCTAGTCCATCTTAGTCTGGAAGTTCTGCTGAAACCTGTTCAGCATGATAGCAATAGCAAGCCTCCTCTGACAGAGCGGGGGTGGCTGCACATGAGGTACATTGGCCGGGAATCAAACCCAGGTCTCCCTTAAGGAAGGCAAGAGTTCTATCACTGAACTACCACTGCCCCCCAAAGTTTACCCTGGGACCCAGAAACTGCATTCCTGGAAATGTCCCCAGAGAAATTCTCACACAGTCTATAAGGGAAGATGGCGTGAAGATGCTTATCACAGCACCATTTATGGGAACCGAGAGTTGGAGGCCATCTAGATGCCCATTACGGGGAAACAGATAAACAGAATAAAATGTGGTGTGGAATACTAGAAACGCTGCAAAGCGACGAAACAGAGTGTGATCTGCTCTGCAACCTGGATAGTGCTTAAAACATAGAACAGAATGAAGAAAGCCGGAAAGAAAATCAGATACATAGCACATGCCATTTATGGAAAAATGTACACAAAGCAGCAATAGGTTGTTTTTCAAGAACCCACACAAATAAAAGGATACACATTAAACACATTACAATGGTTGTCTCCTGTGTGGAGGAGAATAATGAGAAATGAGATAAAAGGGAGTAAATGAATCGGCAAATAAAATGAGAGACAGTCATTGGTGTGCCGTGAACTGGTAGTGTGACCCCTCGGAGTCCCTTGGTGGTGCAAATGGTTAACGCACCCAGCTGCTAACCAAAAGGTTGGTAGTTCAAGTCTACCCAGTGGCACCTAGGAAGAAAGGCCTGGCAATCTACTTCTGAAAACTTAGCCATTGAAAACCCAATGGAGCACAGTTCTACTCTGACACACACATAGGGTCACCATGAATCAGAATAGACTCGATGGCAACTGGTTTCATTTTGAATTAAGTCACATTCACTGCTCTGTCCCCCTCTGTCCCTTCCTGCCCCTTTTAGTCTGGTTCTCGCACCTGCCTTGGCATCCCCCGCTCTCCTCTCTGACAGCTCGTCTTGGAGGGCCCGGAATTCTCATTTACTGGACTGTGTCTTCTCTAGGCTGAGATCCTTGAGGGCAGAAATTTCACCTTTCTTTCTGAAAACCATGCTCCTACCAGTCTCTGTGTATCTTATTTATTTACTTTTATTTATTTATTCATACTCCTACCATGTGTTTACAAGGGAATTAAAGCAGAGAGATTCCAGGGCTCTAAATAAGCCAAGTCTCTGGAACCAGACATATTACGTTCCAGAATAGGAAAAGATCTCACGTATGCCGTCCTGGGAACACTGAGGGCAGTCTTTTCCAGACGGTCAGAACACATCTTCTGGAGAAAAATGGAATTGAGTGGATTTTGAGGAATAGGAAAGATTTTGGTAGAGAGAAAGAAAAAAAAAAAAAACCCAGCTTCTGTGGAGTTCATGCTGACTCTGGCAACCCCATGTGCTTCAGAGTAGAACGGTGCTCCATAGGGTTTTCAGTGGCTGGCTTTTTGGAAGTAGGTCACCAGGCCTTTCTTCCAAGGTGCCTCTGGGTGGACTTGAACCTCCAACCTTTGGGTTAGCAGCTGACTGTGTTAATCATTTGCACCACCCAGAGAGAAAGAAAGGCCCTCAAAATTGGGGAAATTGGAGAAGCAGTGCAGAGTAGGGAACGCATGAAGTATGTTCTGGACAAAAAACTCAAAACCAAAATCATTGCTGTTGAGTCAATGCTGACTTATAGAGACCCTATAGGGCAGAGTAGAACTGCCCCTAGGGTTTCAAAGGCCGTAATCTTTAAGGAAGCAGACTGCGGCTGGTGGGTTCGAGCTACCAACCCTCCAATACTTGAGTGCTTAACCACTGAGGCACTGGGGCTCCTGGTTCTGGAATGGACTCTCCATAACAAGTGGCAGAGCCCCAACTCAACCAGACTTAACAGAAAAAGAGGTGGCATATAGGCCAGGGATATACCACAGCAGCCAGATCCAAGAGCTCTAAAGACATCACAGGAATCTTTCTTGCTTTCAGCTCTGCTTATAGTGGGTCACCTCCTTTCTCAGGAAGACACTTTCAAAATAGTTAACAGCAACTATACAATCTTAGCGTGCAGAGAGTGTCTTTTTGCCAATAATTCCATAAAATCCCAGGAAGGGCTCTCCTTGACCCCCCTGAATAGAGTTGCCAGATTTAGCAAATAAAAATACAGATTAACAATGAATCATTTCTTAGTATAAATATGTCCCATACAATGTTTGGGACATATGTAAGAAATTACTTGTTATTGATCTGAAGTTCAACTTTAACTGGGCATCCTGTATTTTGTCAGGCAATCCCATCCCTCAACCAGTCTATGTGGCCAGGTAGATGAGGAGCTTACTTGACTTAGCCTGAGTCATGTGCCCACATCCCAGACACTGGGAGTGGGGTCAGACTCAGCTCAGCCCCATGGAGTAAGAGTGCAGAAGGGATGGTTCACCAATCAGATGCTTTACCAGATGAGAGACTGGATGTTGGACAGACAAAGCACAGATGCCCACTACAGCTTACTCCATGGACAACAAGACCAGTTACCAGTTGCCATTGAATTGATTCCAACCCGTGGCAACTCCACTGGTTTCAGAGTTGAACTGCTCCACAGGATTTTCAAGGCTGTGACCCTTCGGAACCAGATCTCTAGGCCTTCCTTCTGAAGCACTCCTGGGTCAATTTGAACAGCCAACCTTTCTATCAGTAGCCGAGCATTTAACAGTTTGTGCCACCCAAGGACTCCTGGACAGCTAGAAGACCAAGATTACAGACTAGTGGGTGTGGGCTCAGGACCCAGAAACAGCATTTCAGATGCAGAAGTCCTGATATTACTGGGGGTAAGGGTGGACCAACATAAAAGTGACAACGAGTCTTGCTCCCCGGTTGCCCCAATAATGTCAAACGTTCCATCTGACATACAGCTTCTGGGTCTGAAGCCACTAGTCTGCAGGCTCCTGAGTAGAGGTCTCTGTGTTTCCTGTTCAGCACTGCAATCCCATTGCTTGGTACATAGTAGAATCATAGTAGAATCTCAATTAAAAAAAGGTGACTAGCTGAGTGAATGAAGCATGTGGTTGTCGTTTGTTAGCTGCCATTGAATCAATTCCAACTCACAGTGACCCCATGTGACAGAATAGCACTGCTCCATAGGGTTTCCTAGGCTGTAATCTTTTTGGGAGCAGATCTGTAGGTTACTACTGCAGAGCCACTGGGTGGACTCTGACCATCAACCTTTCAGTTAGCAGCCATGCATGTCCTTTATACCTCCTACTTGGGCAAATTTTGTTATATCCACTGGATGGGATTCTTTGAAAGAGATCTTCAAAAACGCCGCCTTGGCTTTCTATGTAAACAATGGCGATGGCTTTCATAACAATGACAATGCTAGCCTGCTGTTCTTCTGGGAGGGGGCAGGGCCTACACCTCTGGCTCTCTCTCGATGTTCTGTGAAAAGCTCCTGAATTCCATCTGATAATATCTGAGTGAGAAAGATGTGTACTGTCCTCTCATTTTGCATATAAAGAAGCTGAGTCACCAGAGGCTGGTCATCACATCCAGACCACAAATAGAGTGGAGAGGATCTGGCCAAGTTTTGATGGCCCACTTTGGGCTGGTTCAACAACTTCCTGAGAGCTCTGTGGTTTTTGAATCATTATATCTGCTCTCCATAACGCAGCATTCCAGCTCAGAGGAAGCAGATCTATTCCTGTTAAAAAAAAAAAAAAAAAAAAGTTGAGGTGCAGCTAGATTATTGCTTCTGGCAAAATGCATAACTGGATGTTCTATCGAAAGGTGGAAATGTTTTCTAAAGGTAGATTTCTTTTTTGTTTCCTTCTTTTTTTTTAAAATTTATTTATTTTTGTTGTTGTTGAGAACATACACAGCAGGACATAAGAACATACACCAGTTTAACAGTTTCTACACGTACAATTCAGCGACACTGATTACATTCTTCGAGTTGTGCAACCATTCTCACCCTCCTTTTCTGAATCGTTCCTCCACCATTAACATAAACTCACTGCCCCTTAAACTTCCCATCTAACCTTTCAGTTTGCTGTTGGCAATTTGATCTCGTACAGACAGCTCTTTATCAGGGCACAGTGCTCAAGGCAGACATTCTTTACTAATTAAGCTAAACTGTTGTTCGGTTTCAAAAAGAGCTCAGGGGATATTTTTGGTTTAAGGTTTAAAGATTATCTCAGGGCAATAGTGTCAGGGGTTCATCCAGCCTCCATGGCTCCAAACGATCTGGATTCCATGAGAATTTTAAATTCTGTCCTACATTATCCTCCTTTTGATCAGGATTCTTCTATAGATTCTGAAGGTGGATTTTAAGCATGAAAGAAGGGGAGCTGGAGGAGAAACCAGTAGACTTGGGTGTCAGTCCTGGTACTACCCCTCTCTAAGCTTCCTTCCTGAGACAGAATGGGGATAAAGCCTACTCTGCCTGGTGACAGCTGACAGAGAGCTCAACTCACCACTATCCTGGGCTGAGAGCTCCCCGCTACCCCAGTTCTCCTTGCCGAACTACACAAAGGAGCCACATCTCAGGGGTCATCATAGTGCTGTATGTTGATTATGATAATTTTCTGACAAATGGAAATAAAATGTCTTGAGGAAAGAATTCTTATTCTAAGTTGCCCAAAAGTTTATACTTGTTGGTGTTCTTCTTCATCCTGGTAAGGTAGGTGTTATTATCCTCATTTCCCAGAGAAGGAAACTTTGACTCATTAGGCACTTACCCAAAGTAAAATATCTAGTAACTGGCGAGATGGGATTTCAGGCCAGATAGTCTGATTCCAAAGACATGTGCTTTTTCTGCTACACAAGACCTGCTTCTCAAGGGAGCTATGAGGCTGGAATAAGATAGTGGGTGTTAACATGGTATGGTGTAGTTGGACGCCTTTGAGGTGATTCTGACTCATAACAACCCTATAGGATATAGTAGAACTGCTCCCTAGGGTTTCCTAGTCTGTAATCTTTCCAGGAGCAGATTGTTAGGTCTTTTCTCCTGGGAAGCAGCTGGTGGGTTTGAACCACTGACCTTTTGGTTAGCAGTGGAGAGCTTCACCATTGCATCACCAGGACCCTTTTTTTTAAGATTTGCCTTTGAACTGGGCAATGGATCTTTTCCTCATGGAGGACAAGCCATAGTGCTATGAGGCCTTCAAAAAGTATCCACCTCTCTTTGGTAGCTGTTATAGATTGAATTGTGTCTCCCAGGAAGAAATGTGGAAGTCCTAACCCCTGCACCTGTAAATAGGACCCTGTTTGCAATTAGAGGCTTTCTTTTGTTATGTTAACGAGGTCATGCCGGAGCAGGGTGAGCCCTAAATCTAATTACTCACAAACGTCTTATAAAAAGAGCAGAATCGACACAGACACATACGGAAGGAAGACAGATGCCAAGGAACACCAAGGAACTCACGGGGCTATCAATAATAAGGATCTCCCCCTAGAGTCACGCCCTGAATTTGGACTTCTAGCCTCCCGGAATTGTGAGAAAAGAAATTCCTGTTTTTTAAAGCCACCCCTGTGGTGTTTCTGTTACAGCAGCCATAGGAGACCGAGAAAGCAGCCATGACAGAAGGGTGTACAATGAGCACTAGGGTGGCAGAGACTGCCGGCACTGTCTGGAGCAGATGGTGCTGCACAGAGAGCATGCGTGGCCGTGGCTCTGAGTGAGTGCGTGAGCACCACATCTAAGAGAATCACATACGCACATGCACTCCTTGTTTCTTCAGGTCTCACCTCCTTGGGGACAATAAAGGGCTTAGGTGAACATTGTATAAGTTTTTATTACCCTGCCCCCTTTTTGTTTTTAATAGTATTTTGTTGTGTTGAAGGTAAACATTTACACAGCAAATTCGGTTCCCATTTGACAATTTATGCACAAATTATTCGGTGATATTGGATACATTTTGCCTGGCAAAGACCATGACTTGGGTCAGGTGCATCTTAGTCTGCATGACATCTTTGCTTTTCAACCCTTTAAAGAGGTCTTTTGCAGCAGATTTGCCCAGTGTAATTAATGTGTTGTTTGATTTCTTGACTGCTGCTTCCATGAGCATTGATTGTGGATCCAAGTGAAATGAAATCCTAGACAACTTCAATATTTTCTCCTCCCTGGTGGCACAATGGTTAAGTGCTGTGCAGCTAAACAAAAGGTTGGTGGTTCGAACCCACCCAGCAGCTCTGTGGGAGAAAGACCTGGTGATCTGCTCCTGTAAAGATTGCAGCCTAGAGCACCCTATGGGGCGGGTCTACTCTGTAACACATGGAGTCGAAATCAACTTGATGGCACCCAACAACAACATCATGTTGTTGCTTATTGGTCCAGTCGTGAGGTGAGTTCCTATTGGTTTTATTCATAACAAGGAGCCTTTTAACTCTAAAATGATGGCCTTGGTTTCTCTTCTCCATGCCCAGTTGGGAGAGAGGGACAATGAGTTGAGCACCTGAGCTCTGCAAGCACTCTGCCAGGTGTTGTAGGGGACGAACCAACCGGCCAAGTGGTGGTGGCAGCAGGTAAGTCCCTGCTGGCCACTAGGAGCTTTTATTTTTATCTTATGGACTGTATTTTATTTAGCTCATGGTGGACTCACTTCCTGCCCTCAAAGAGTAAAGAAAGTTCCATAAAAAAAAAAAGTGCTATGTGGAGCCAAAGGAGGACACTGTAAGTGCATTACTCCAAGTACCTCCTTGGTAATCGGCCTACATTCCTTCCCTGGCACATAGAGAAGGGAGATTGTTTTCTAGACAAGCCCCCTGGTATGCATTATATTGGATCCCCCAAAATGTGTGTTGGAATCCTAACACCTATAACCTGTGGGTGTAATCCTATTTGGGAATAGGATTTTCTTTGTTATGTTAATGAGACCATGTCAGTGTAGGATGTGTCTTAAACCCAGTCACCTTTGAGGTATAAAAAGAGCAGATTAGGCACAGAGAAGCAAGTACAGATGGGGGAAGATCGATGCCACGCCGCATGAAGATCACCAAGGAACCAGGGAACAGAAGCTGAAAGAGACAAGGATCTTCCCGGACAGCCAACAGGGAGAGAGCCCTCCCCTATAGCTGGTGCCCTGAATTCAGACTTCTAGCCTCCTAAACTGTGAGCAAATAAATTTCTCTTCATTAAAGCCACTCACTTGGGGTACTTCTGTTATAGCAGCATAAGATAACTAAGACACCCTTCACAGTTTACTTAATCTGATGTAGCTGAAGTTCTCAACAAATTGTGCTCAAATGAAGAAGACAGTGCTGTTGAAAATAAAATACACCAAAATCAGAAAAATGGGAATGTAATGGAAAGAACTGGAATTCATAAGTCAAAAGAAGAGGAGAATAAACAGTTTTAAAAATGGGGAGAGAGGGAAAGAAGAAAGAACGAACCAAACAAAATAGGAAAAAAGGCAACCAAGCAAAAAGAAAAAAAATTGTAAACAAAGAACAGCACACACCAACGGGGCAGGGTGCTCAGAAAGACAAAAGGAAAAAAAAAAGAGCGGAGAGGGAGGGGAGAAGCAACGGGGCAGGCTCCAAAAGAAAAAAAAGAAGGATCCCTGGTGGCACCGTGGTTAAGAGCTATAGCAAGCTAGGGCTGCTCACCAAAAAATGTCAGCAGTTTGAATCCACCAGCCACTCCTTGGAAACCCTTTGGGGCAGAAAAAAAAGAAAAAGAGAAAATATTCTTAAATAAAGAAAACAAAACAAACAAATAAATAAAAAGAATAAAATGAGTGGGGGTGGGAGAGGGGAGACGCAATGGAGCGACTCCAAGAAGTGACAAAAAGGAGGCCATGAGGGATATTTTGAGAAGCAGGAGCCGACACTGACCCTGGTTGAGCCTAGAGCAATAAACCCAGTCATTGTCTTCCTGCACGAAGTGCAATTTCCTGAGCAAATTCACTTTCTTCAAATCATAAAAGCAAATGAGAGAAGGAAGGGGGGGGTCCCCAGACACTATTGCTGAGGGGATGCTGGGCAGGGAGTGCCTGGAAAGGGTGGGAGTCCTGACAGACTCCAGACTCCCAGCTCAGTCAGTCTCTCCCGAATCCTCCCAGAGGAAACCATCTCCCTCCTCGTCAGCTCTGATGTGGCATTATTATTTGTTAAAGGCTTTAAAATACTATTTTTACCTCAGTACATTTTTTTTCTCCCAAAGGAACAAAAGGATCACAACCCACATGCTCCTCAAACTGGCAGCCCTGAGAAGAGGCAGGGCTCAGACTTACTACATACGAGGGGGCTAGAGCCCCACAGCCACCCCTCCTCATTCCCAGAGAAGCTCAACCAGCAGTGCCCTGGGCCCCACACTGTTACCCACCCTGAATGACAAGAGCAAAATAGCACAGAATGCTGAGTGACAGGGCTTCACGGCCAGCGGGACTATCAGCTGTAGTTTGGGCCATTAACACGTAGTGTTCCGGCTGTTGGAATGGAGGGGCATTCTCTCTTTCTCTGTGACCCCTCTCTTCCCCTCTCTATCCCTCTCTCCCCACCTCTCTCTCCCTGTCTGTCTCTTGCCCTCTCTCTCCCTCTCTCTTTTCCCTTCTTTCTCCCTCTCTCTTCACCTCTCTGTCCCCCCTCCCTCTCTCTGCCTCTTTCTCTTTCCCTCTCTCTGCTTCTATCTCTCTCTCTCTCTCTCTCACACACACACACACACACACACACACACATACAGTTTATTCCACAAAGAAATTCCCTCCTGCTCTTTCCTGCCTCTAGGGTCTCTAGAAGGGAGCTGCTTTTTTGCTTTTCATGTGTTTGAGAAATACATTTTACATTTTCCTAGGCAGTAATGGACTGTTACTGGGGCGTTAGGCAGTGTCGGAAGGATGGAAAGTTCCCGCTTACTGTTTTTTTTCTTTTCTTTCCTTGTTTTCCTCCAAATAACAAACACTTTGGGAGCTTGCTTCTGAAACACCAACATGGTATTTTCATTGTCCTCCCACTTGACTAGGTTAGAGCTTGAGAGTGGAAGAAGTAATTTTCTGTTATGTATATGTGTGTGTGGACATATATGTATCTATATACACACACACAGGTATAATTATATATATATAATTGTCTTGTATATTACACATATATACAATTATACATACAGCTATAATTATATATGTGTGTATATAATGGACTTGTATATTATATATATAATTATACATATGGATACAATTATGTATATGTGTATACATGCCTTTGAGTCAATTCCAACTCATAGCAACCCTATAGGACAGAGTAGAACTGCCCCATAGGGTTTCCAAGCAACAGCTGGTGGATTCGAACTGCCGACCTTTTGGTTAGCAGAAGTAGCTCTTAACCCTTGTGCCACCAGGGCTCCATATAATTATATATACAAAAATAATGAAATATAATGGACTTGTATATTATATATATATAATTATACACATAGATATAATTATATATGTATAACAATGGATTTAGTATATATAATTATATATAAGGGACTTGTATATTATATATATAATTATGCATGTAGGTATATAATTATACATATAGATATAATTATATATAATTATGCATTGCATATATTATATATACAATATATGATTTTATATATATATGTATACATATACATATGTAATTTTTTAAGAAAAAAAATCCGGTGAAAACTGCATAACAACCCTGCAGTCTGCTTTAACTTTCTGATTTTCTCTTAAAATGGAAAATATTAAGAGTGTTACTCATACGATTATTTTAAAAACGGAAGGAAAGGGAGAGCGAATGATTCGCCTTCAGCACCAGAGACAAAAGCAAACCTGTGCTAGAGATGTCTTTTCTCAGGCCTGGGGAACTCTGGGAGAAGCTGAAGCACTTGCTGGGCCTGGGAGAGCCATAGCCAGCCTGAGAGGAAGCCCAGCACTGGGACTTGTGGATGTTGCATTTGGGGGCTCACCCAGGCCTTCTCAGGCCTCACTGCACTCCTGAGCTCCCAAGTCTCACCCCCTCCACCACCACCCAGCCACCTCACCCTTTCCCCAAGTCCTTCCCCCTTGGGGGGATCTTGGACTGTGCCTGACTGAGCCCTGACACAGCCTCATAGTAAGACACCTTTTTATGTGCTCCCAGGTACTTGTTTCCCAGCCTCTAGGGAGAACCTCTGGAAGCTCACAGGAGCTGCGGAGCTATGGGGAGAACAGGGCCAGGCCTCCTGTAAAGGTCATGCCCATCATTAGCACCTTTTTCCCACAGTGCTCCCTGACGAGTCAGCCCCACGACACCCCTGACTCCATGGAAATGCTCTCATCCCATCCGCCATCTGCAGGTAATGTGGACAGGGCCTGGCTGAGCACCTGAGGCCTTCCAGCCCTGAACCTGCTCAGCATTTAAACGCAGAAACAAGAAAGGCACTGAAAATACATAGGGGGTGGGTGGAGAAGTACAGGTATGGTGTTGCTGGGTGGAAACCCCAGGTTCTGCTTGGCATGACTTGTTAGAGCCAATAAATAAGAGGCCGAGGTGAGAGATCAGAAAGATGCCTTTATTTCTTTGTGCAAGGAAAGGAGCAATCGGGACTGCTGCCTCCAAGACTGCTCACAGGCAGTTTGGGGAGTTGCGATTTCACAGAAAGCAGACAAGGAAATGCAAATTCATCCTGAATATTCAGGACTGACCTTCATAAAGGTGCTCAGAGCTTGGGGATGACTGTCATTTTCTCTAGACAAGGGTTCAATTCTCTGGGGTGGAGGAAGAGGTCGATTTTCCTTCATTAGCATGTTAAGTCTCCACCCAGAGGTGGGGTGCTTATATGTATTTTTCACTTAATGAGCTGATAGGTCACTTGATGGTGTAGAAAACTTGCTAAAACTGGTTGAGGTCCACTGCATCTGTTCTGTGGTTATCTGGTCAAGGACAATTTCAGAAGAATGTGCAGCATATTCTGCTAGGTGTAGAAGGATAAGCCAGAGCAGGTGTCGTTGGAATGGTTGGGCTCTGAGGCTGTCTGCTTCAATGGCTTCAAGACACCCCATTATTGAATATTTGCTGTAGAGGAAATAATAAATCAAGGTAATGATCTTTTGAGCAGGCACCTGATAACATTTTCTGTAAAGATAAGCCATTCTCCCCAAAAGCAGGATATTAAACAGATCCATCAACCCCAGGCTAACTAGATTTGCTAAATAAACCGACAATTAATAGATAGCTCCAAAGATAAACATTGTTCAGTGGGGAGTGGCTAAAAGGCCGGAGTTTTAAAAAGCAGAGTTTACTTTAGGGGCTAAAAAAAAAAAAAAACACAAAGCAACAGTTGCCTTTGAGGCAGCTCAGACTTATGGCAACCCCATTTGTTTCAGAGTAGAACTGTGCTCCATAGGGTTTATGTATTTATTTAAATTTTTTTTTATTGTACTTTAGGTGAAGGTTTGCAGGACAAATATTTTCTCATTAAACAGTCAGTACACATATTGTTTTATGACATTGGTTAACAACCCCACAACATGTCAACAGGCTCCCTTCTCGGCCTTGGAGGACCTTTTTTTTTTTTGGTGAAAATATACATAGCCAAAGATACACCATTTCAAAAATTTCTACATGTACAATTCAGTGACGTCGATTACGTTCTTCCAGTTGTGCTGCTATTCTCACTTTAGATGAAACTTTTTACAGAACAAAATAGTTTCTCATTAAACAGTTAGTACACATGTTGTCTATAGGGTTTTTAATGACGGATTTTTCGGAAGTAGATCACCAGGCCTCTGGGGGATTCGAACCTCCAACGTTTTGGTTAGCAACCAAGCACTTTAACCATTTGCGCCACCCAGAGACTCCTACTCTGGGAAAGAGACAAGGAAATTGAAGCACCAAGTAAACAATAACAGCAACAAAACCAAACCCATAGCTGGCGAGTCAATTCCGACGCGTAGCGACCCTATAGGACAGAGGAGAACTGCCCCATAGGATTTCCAAGGCTATAATCTTTATAGAAGCAGACTCCCACACCTTTCTCCTACAGAGCAGCTGGTAGGTTTGAAGCCCTGATCTGTTAGCAGTCGAGTGCTTTAACCACTGCACCACTAGGGCTCCTTAAAGGGCCATGTATACTATAGGAAATATCACTTTTCCTGGGAACCCATCCCCAAGCCACATATTCTGAGCTGATGCTTTACAACATTTTAGAATCATTTTCTCAGAAAATTACAATTTTCCCTTTAAATGTCTAGTTTGTAAAGGATTGCTCCACACTTGAGTATTTTTTATTTTAAATGACATAAGTTCCAGTCCT
This sequence comes from Trichechus manatus latirostris, assembly GCF_000243295.1. Classification (NCBI taxonomy): domain Eukaryota; kingdom Metazoa; phylum Chordata; class Mammalia; order Sirenia; family Trichechidae; genus Trichechus; species Trichechus manatus. The sequence continues at coordinate 2,517,918 of NW_004444054.1, forward strand.
ATTTTTTTAAGTTGGGATAACCTTCTAAATTTATAATAGACAGCTGAGAAAGATATATAAAATAAAGTAATTTAAAGCAGTCTCTGAAAAACACCCCTAGCCCATACATTTGAGGCACTTTCGCGTTTGATAGTTTTGTTCACATCCAAAGACAGAATAATATTAAGCTGGAGTTCGACCTGAATTTCATTTGCATGTTTTTCTCTGTGGTTTCTAAGTCTATTCCTGAGGCTAATTTTTTCAGTTGTTGTTGGGTGTCATTGCGTGCATTTCAGCTCATAGCAACCCCATGTGACAGAGTAGAACTGTCCCATAGGGTTTTCTAGGCTGTCATCTTTACGTTAGCAGATCACCAGGTCTTTCTCCCAAGGAGCCTCTGGGTGGGTTTGAACCGCCCACCTATCGATTAGCAGCTGAGCACTTAACCACTGTGCCACCAGGGCTTCTAATTGTTCAAGCAGGAGCTTCTTTCTGATCTTTTCTGATCAGGAAGTACTACTGATTTTCTCATAGGTATTCTGATAGGTACAAGCGTTTGTGTGTGTGTGTGTGTGTGTGTGTGTGTGTGTGTGTGTTTTCAGTGCTGAGAAGCAGTGCTGAGGTCGGGGACCTCTCACCAGGCCAAATCAAACCAAACCCATTGCCATGAGTTGATTCTGACCCATAGTGACTCGATAAGACAGGGTAGAACCACCCCATAGGGTTTTCAAGGTTGTAGTCTTTACGGAAGCAGACTGCCATGTTTTTCTCCTGTGGAATGGCTGGTGGGTTCGAACTGCCGATGTTTTTGTTAGTAGCCAAGCACTAAACCACTGCGCCACCAGGGTCCCTTCCCACAAGGCGCAGAGAATCATTTCCTGATGGGCTCATGGTCTCCATCTTACATTGGCTAAACCTCTCCTCTCCTCCTTCTGTTGCTGGCGGCTCTCTTCACACGAAATTATAACTAGAAGGGTCTCCATGTTAACTCCCGGCCACCAGGCCCATGGGTGTGCCACCAGGAAGTCGCCAAGTTAAGGGCTGGTGGCACCTTTATTTCATCTCTGCCTTCTCCATCCCTTTTCCCACACAGTCAGCAGATCAACTGATTTCCTGTGCCCCTAGAGCATCTTTCGTCAAGAGGGCTTAGACCGTAGGAATCAGCCATCCCTGAAGAGAGGTGAGCCTCAGACGGGACCTTTCATCTCCTCGGGTTCAGTCTGTTTCCGTTTTGTCTTAGTTATCTAGAGCTGCTGTAACAGAAATACCACAAGTGGGTGGCTTTAACAAACAGAGATTTATTTTCTCACAGTTGAGGAGGCTCGAAGTCCGAATTCAGGGCACCAGCTCTAGGTGAAGGCTCTGTCTCTCTGTTGGCTCTGGGGGAAGGTCATCATCTCTTTTCAGCTTCTGTTCCCTGGTTCCTTGGTGATCTTCATGTGGCGTGATATCGATCTTCCCCCATCTGTGCTTGGTTCTCTGTGCCTAATCTGCTCTTTTTATACCTCAAAGGTGATTGGCTTAAAACACACCCTTCACTGACTTGGCCTCATTAACATAACAAAGAAAACCCATTCCCAAATGGGATTATAATCACAGGTATAAAAACCCAAAGTAACCCCTTGCCATCTAGTCGATTCCAACTCATAGCGACCCACAGATAGAGGGGTTAGGATTTACAACACATATTTTTGAGGGGACACAATTCAAGCCATGACACATTTCCTCTGGCAGGGCTTCCTTTCTGTTCTCCCCAAGGTGTACTTTACGCATGCTGGAGGCTGGGGCCACGGAGAAACGATGCCCTTTTTTGTCAACTCCCTTTTTTTTTTTTTTTTACATTTAAAAAGGAAACATCACTTTTATTGACAGTTAAGGGCCACAGAACAAAAATTTGGAATGCTTCACGAATCTGTGTGCCATCCTTGGGCAGGGCCATGCGAATCTTCTCTGTATCATTGCAACTTTAGCATGTGTGCTGCCGAGGTGAGCACTTCGGTCAACTTCTGAACTCTCTAGAGCCAAGGAGAGGTTTCCTGTTACGTCACAGATACGTGGGGTTCTGCTGCACCGTGCCATGGCCTGCCGGCCATGTCCTAGCTGCCTTATCCTTCATTTTGGCCTTTGCACTCCCTTCTGGAAGGAGCCCTGGTGGCGCTATGGTTAAAAGCACAGGGACAGTTAAAAGTTTGGCTGCTAACTGAAAGGCTGGTGGTTCGAACCCACCCAGCAGCTCTGTGGGAGAAAGACCTGGTGATCTGCTCCCATAAAGATTATAGCCTAGAAAACCCTACGGGGCAGTTCTACTCCGTCACATGGGGTCACTGTGAGTCGGAATCCACTCAACAGCACCCAACAACAATGACTCCCTCCTGAGTTTGGATTTTTGGCCTCATCTGGTACGGCAGTCCCCCTGCACCAATAATGTTCTGCCCTGACTCCTGCCGAGTGGAGGGCACCCTCTGTTCTCTGGGATTGGTGCCAGTTGCTCTTCCTAAGAGCTGAGCCTCATCTCTGACAGAGCACCTTTACAGCCTGATCAGAGACAGGTCGTCTCTGCTGTCTGCCTGACCTCCAGGTCTTGGCCTCAGCCTAGGATCCCTGTCCCTGTGCTCTACCCACTGAGAAGACTCTCTTCCTTTGTCCTTTAATTCCTAAGGCTAACTATTTGCCAAAACTTTCCTAGGAATCCACCACCCATCTGTCTGTCCATTGTACTGTGGGGACTTGTGTTGTTACTGTGATGCTGGAAGCTATGCTACTGGTATTTCAAATACCAGCAAGGTAACTGGTTGACAGTTTGAATCCACCCAGAGTCGCCTTGAAAGCCAGACCTGGCAATCTGCGCCTGAAAGGTCACAGACTTGAAAACCATATGGAGCATTTCTGTTCGGCACTCATGGGGTCGCCATGAGTCAGAATCAACTTGACGGCAACTTACAACAACAAAAACCCATGGTGAACAGGTTTCAATGGAGCTTCCAGACTAAGACAGAGTAGGAAGACAGGCCTGGTGATCTACTTCTGAAAATTAGGCAATGAAAACCCCGTGGATCACAACAGAACATTGTCCGATATAGAGCTGGAAGATGAGCTCCCTAGGTTGGAAGGCCGCAGCAATCGACCTGAGCATACCAATGATCATGAAGATGGCACAGGACCAGGCAACATTTCATTCTGTTATACGTGGAGTTGCCATGAGTTGGAGCCAATGGCAACTAACAGCATCAACGCTAAGAACATAACCTCCCTCCTGCCTCGTTCTGTCTCTGGTACCATACTTTGAAGCCGGCGAGCCTCCCTGACTTGCCCTTGTGGGTGGGCCTGGTCTCTCTCCCCTCTGCCTGCCCTGTGGTGTTGGGTAGAAATCATTATCTTTTGTACCCAGTGCTGGAGCAATGGCAGCCCCTGCCCTTCAGTATGGCTATCACAGGTAAGAACCCATCAACACAGCCTCAGACAGTGAGGTAAGGGCCCAGCCACCTAGCCATTGAAAGGCCAGGCTCCAGTAGCAATATTCTGGGATGTTCCTGGACCAGCAAACAAGAGACCGAAGATACGGCCAACTGGCCAGCAAGGGCCATTTGACACGCTGGTGTCCATGCACCTCCTCCTCCCAGGATCGGCATTCAGAGTTGTATTCAGGATGTCCTGATGCCATTGAGTCCTTCCATCCCGACTCTTTATTAGAACATCTTCTCCCGTCTCTCTCCTGTGAGAGATAATACAGCAGTGCTCTGAACAATAGCCTGATAGGCACTGTTGTCCATGGCAACAAAGCTGCACTGGATGTGACACTCAGTAAATAGCATCAGTCTCAATTGTGTGGATGTGGGCTGAGAAGTCATTCCACCTGGGGGGATGGTTGGGTGGGGGTCCTGCCCCTTGTGGAGATCTCAGTGGATTCCCTCTCCCAGTGGATCTGAATATCTGGATTGAAACTGGCCTCTGTTCATAGAGAAAGAACCTGGAATAGATGCTCCAAGAAGTTACAACCACGAAAGGGGAAGAAAAAGAAGTGCAACTGGCATTACCCATTGCCATCGAGTCAATTCCGACTCATAGCGACCCTACAGGACAGAGTAGAACTGCCCCGTAAGGTTTCCAAGGCTGGAATCTTTATGGAAGCAGACTGCCACATCTTTCTCCCATGGAGCAGCTGGTAGGTTCGAAACGCTGACCTTTCATTTAACAGCTGAGTGCTTTAACTACTGTGTCACCAGGGCTCCCTGAAACTAGCAGTTAGGGAATACTTACCAAGTGCCAAGTTGAGGTTCTTAGATGCATCTTCTTGTGTAATCATTTGACCCTCCCAGTAACTGTGTGAGGTAGATACACTTACCCCATTTGACAGATGAGAAACCCAAGGCTCATGGAGAAGGTAAGGAACTGGTCCAAGGATCTGCATCCTGGCTCCACACTTACAGGCTGTGCCAGTAACAGAAGTCACGGAGTTGACCATGGCAGTCCTAGGTGTGTCAGGGTAGGGCACGAGAAATGCAATGTTTTCATTCTGTAGGTCCCTGCCTTGAGGACTCGGCTTTGACTGTTTTTGGGCAGAGTAAGCATGAGTCACTGGAAGAATAATGCTGTCACTCACCAAACTGGGAGCCCAGGTGGTGTGGTGGTTAAGCGCTCTGCTAACCAAAAGGTCTGCAGTTCGAACCCACCAGCTGCTCCTCGGCAGAAAGATGTAGCAGTCTGATTTCATAAAGACTATATAGCTTTGGAAACCCTATGGGGCAGTTCTACTCTGTCTTATAGGGTCGCTATGAGTCAGAATCGACTCAATGGCAGTGGGTTTGGTCACTAAACTCAGTGGCTGTGAAGGAGAAGCAGGCTTTGGGGAAGATCCTGAACTGTTTGGACATAATGAATTTGAGATAGCTTTGGCACATATCTTTCTTACACTTAAATGATCAAACCTATTGTTGTCGAATTGAATCTGACTCGTAGTGACCCTATAGGACAGAGCAGAACTGCTCCATAGTGTTTCCAAGGCTGCAATGTTGACAGAAGCAGACTGCCACGTTTGTCTCCCGAGGAGCGACGGGTGGGTTCGAACCACCATCCTTTCGGTTAGCACAGCCGAGTTCTTAACCACTGCGCCACCAGGGCTCCTCCTTAAATGACGGAGTATCTCAAAGTGCACTGCACAGAATCTAGCATTAAGTGTTTGTTTCTGGGATTTTCTATTCTAGTCATCATAGGACGTGGATGGTACCAGAAAGCCACAAATGAGATTCAGTGCTGAAAACATTGTCTGCCTTTCGCACAGGCAGGCTGACAACTGGGATAGATCGGCTGTGGCAAGAATGCTTTTTTTCCTCCATTCTTTACTGGCGACTTTTTGTCTTTATTTGACTTCAGAATTAGACAGAAAAAGCATCTCAAGCAACTCTGAGTATTTGAAAAAAAATGCCAAATCACTCCACAGGGAGTTTTATAATTCAGTCCACTACTGACATGAAGCCGAGAAGCAAACAAAGTCAGTACTTTGTTGCTAAGGGGATTAATTAGTTAATATTTCTAAAGGGCTTTCAAGATAAAAACTACTCTGTAAGTGTAAACTATTATTAATGTCACCCGTAGTTCCATTGGCTTTATATTACGTAGGAAGATGTGTTCTTTAGACCAGTTACGGATTCTAATGCAGAAAATAAAAGGAGAAAAAAAAAGAACAAGAATTCACAAAAGAATGAGACCCACTGGTTTTTGTTTATTTTAAAGGAATTTCTCTAACTGTAGAAGACTTTCTTGACATCTTCTCCAAAAAATGAATACATGGCTTACAATTCTTTCTATTCTCTGTGTTGGCATCCTGTTCCCTTGCCTCCTTCATCAATCTTGCTTTCTCTGGGTGAGTAGTGAGTGTTTGAAACCTCAACCTTGAAAAAGGAGAGATGGCTATGGTCTCCTGCTGAATGTCAGACTGCCCATACAGGAAATTCAAATTGTCCAGACTTAAGGGAATTGCAAGGAGACCTGGTGGCACAATGGTTAAAGAGCTCAGCTGCTTAATGAAAGGTCAGCAGTTCGAACCCACCAGTCAAAAGACCAGGCTATCAGCTCTCATAAAGATTTACAACTTAGGAAACCATGCGGAGCAGTTCTGCTCTGTCACATGGGGTCGCTATGAGCTGGAATTGACTCAACAGCACACAACAACAAGGGTCACAGCAGAATATTGTCCAATAGAGTGCTGGGAGATGAACATCCTAGGCTGGAAGGCACTCACAATACACAGTAGCCTCAACAATAAACTCAGACCTACCAACAATGGCGAAGACAGTGCAGGCCTGGGCATGCTTCGTTCTGTTACATATAAGGTCGCTATGAGTTGGAGCTGGCTCAAATGCAACTAACAAAAACAAGGGGATTTTGCCCATCGAAAACAGAAGTCTGGCTGGTGTGCAAATGAGTTCTTGGAAGGTGCCTAGCAGGGGGTGGTCTCCCTCACTCACCCATAAGCACTGTGGGTCTAGTGACAGCACAGCTGGTTGTGACCTGGATAATTCCCAAGGGCACCGGAACAAGAAAGATTTTTTATTAACATAGTATCCAAGGCAGGTAAACTAGAGCGGGATGGGCCTTCATGAGGAGCTTCTTGTTACACCAAATATCAGTTTAAATACTAAAGCATTGGGCCAAGGGGCTTGGGGATTTAAGATGCCAATGACTGGGAAAAGGTAGAACCCTGGAAAAGTTTCAGGCTAATCTTCAGCAGCAGGTGTGGGCTGCCTTCAATTCTGGAGGTGGAGGCTGAAGGAGGGGTCAGCCACGCCATAGGTAACCTCGACCGTTGGAACCTCCTTGGCCCCTGTGCCAGGCCTTTTTCTTCGTTGTTGTTCAATGCCGTCAGGTCGATTCCAACTCGTAGCGACCCCATGTGACAAAGTAGAACAGCCCCATGGGGTTTCCTAGGCTGTAATCTTTACAGGAGCAGATTGCTAGGTCTTTCCTCCCTCGGAACCACTGGGTGGGTTTGAACTGCAACCTTTCAGTTAGCAGCTGAGCACCACCAGGACTCCTTTATCTATTCTTTACCAAACACATATTATGTGCCTCACTCAATATAACTCTCCACTTACATCCCACATCAGACAGGGGAGTTAGGATAAAGACATGTCACAAGTAAGACTAGGAAGTGTGCAAGGGTGGGCAGAGACATTATAGACTACAGGTTCAAGTCTAGTATGAAACTTTGCCCGCTGCTGTTGAGTTGACTTGGACTCATGATGACCCCAAGTGTGTTAGAGTAGAATGTGCTCCACAGAATTTTTAGTGGCTGATTTTTGGGAAGCAGACCCCCAGGCCTTTCTTCTGAGGCTCCTCTGGGTGGACTTGAACCATCAACCTTTCAGTTAGCAACCGAGCGCTTAAATGACATGAGGTTAAATCAGTTGATTTCAGATAAAGCGAGTGTGGTCTCCATAATGTGGGTGCTTCAACTCCACCATGATTTCCCACCCCACTAGCACTGCTGTCCCAGATAATCTTCTAACGTTCAAGCTGGCATAGAGTCGTCTCCAACTCATGACGATCCCATGTGTGTCAGAGAAGAACTGTGCTCCACAGGGTTTTCAAGGACTGATTTTTTGGAAGGAGATCGTCAAGCCTTTCTTTTGGGGCAGCTCCAACCTTTCAGTTAGCAGCTGAGTGCATTAATAGTTTGCACCACTCAGGAACTCCAGTATGAAACTAGCCCCTCTCAAGTTTCCAAATTAGATGTCAGCTAATAGCGGAGCTATTCACTGACCAAGGTGCCCTGGAGGTGCAATGGTTAAGTGCTCAGCAGCTAACTGAAAGGTCAGTGGTTCAAATCCACTATGTACTCTGTTGAAGAAAGACCTAGTGATCTGCTCTCATAAAGATTACAGCCTAGATAACCCTACGGGGCAGTTCACTCTGTCATACAGGGTCGCGATGAGTCAGAATTGACTCAACAGCACCCAACAACAACAATATTCACCAACTAGGTATTGAGAATCAATTTTTCAGATGGAAAAGTGGGCAAGTCAATGAAATCATGTGACCAAGGGTCAGCAACCATTTTCTGGTATTTTGTGAATTCTGCTGATCACCTGAGATATTTGCCTAGGTCCAGTGGTTTGGGCTATTTTTGGACATGTGGTAGAGCCTCAGGCATACTCATAAATAAAACCAGTTTTGGAAAGAATTTGCCAGAACCGTTTCACCACAGAGCAGTTACACCGCCTATGACTTTTCTGCAGGTGGCAAAACTCTCTTGCTGCCTAATGAAGATAGTCTGAAGCTGAAGCTACTCTATTAATATATTTTCCCCATTGTTCTCCAAGGCTGCCACCTCTCCCTAACAATCAGAAAGCCCCACACAATGATAACCTGCCATCTTCCTGTTTAAAAAACTTATTTTATTTTGTTGCTGTTTTTGAGAATATACACAGCAAAACACACACCAGTTCAACAATTTCTACGTGTACATTTCAGTGACACTGATTACATTCTTCAAGTTGTTCAACCATTCTCACCCCCTTATCCAGATTATTCCTCCGCCATTGACATAAACTCATTGCCCCCTAAGGTTCCTATCTAATCTTTTGAGTTGCTGTTGTCAGTTTGATCCCATATTGCTCTTGTAAAGACTTCAGCCTAGGAAACCTTATGGGGCGGTTCTACTCTGTCCTATAGGGTCGCTCTGAGTCAGAATCAACTCGATGACACACAAAACAGCAACAGATAGTTCCTAAAACAGCACAATGCTCAAGGCAGACATTCTTTACTAGTTAAGCTAAGCTGTTGTTTGATTTTAAGACAACTTCAGGAAATATTTTTGCTTTAAGGTTTAAAGATTATCTCAGGGCAGTAGTTTCAAAGATTCATCCAGCCTCAATGTCTCCAGAAAGTCCAGATTCCATGAGAATTTGAAATTCTGTTCTACATTTTGATCAGAATTCTTCTGTAAAATCTTTGATCAAAATGTTCAGTAAAGGTAGCCAGGCACCATCCCGTTCTTCTGGGTCTCATGGCAAAGGAGGCAGTTGTTCATGGAGGCAATTAGCCACACATTCCATTTCCTCCCTTTCCTGACTCACAGAACCTTGATGGCACAATGATTAAGCACTCGACTACTAACCTAAAGGTCAGTGGTTCGAACCCACCAGCCGCTCTACGGGAGAAAGATGTGGCAGTCTGCTCCCGTAAAGATTGCAGCCTAGGATACCGTGTGGGACATTTCCACTCTGTCCTGTAACATCGCTATGAGTCAGAACTGACTGGACAGCAACAGGGTTTATTCCTAACTCTCCGTCTTCCTCTGTTGCTCCAGGGAAGTAGAAACTTATTATTGTAACTTGGATGGTCGCTTCTGCAATTTCCTTTGTCTTAGAATATTTAGTCATTGCCTCAAACATGTAGTATCTCTATACTCACTATGGCCTGATGGATGTGTACTGGAATGGGGAGGATGCCAGGTACCAAGATGCTGAACTTATAGGGCCAGGAGGAAAAATGGGAAGGGTTGTCTTGAGGCAAATATGTCCTAGAGAAGGTAAAGGTGGTAATAGAAGACCACTTTCTCGCTCCTTGCCTGTTAAGAGCTTCCCACCATTCTCCATCTTGGTTTAGGAGGGTGAGAATGGTTGCACAACGTGAAGAATGTAATCAATGTCACTGAACTGTACATGCAGAAATTGTCGAATTGGTGTATGTTCTGCTGTGTGTATTCTCCACGACAACAAAAACAAATAAAATAAAATAAATTAAAAAAAAAAAATTTCCTCAGATGAATCATTTAAATGCTCCACCTCTTTTCTGCCCAGACCCTGATAGAGCCATAAAATGTAAGCTCCTTAGAGGAAGGTCTATGATCGATTCCATGTTATATCTCCAATTCTTAGCACAGTGTCTGGACCATTTGTAAGTAATCAATACATGTTTACTAAATGAACACTGAATGAGTGATGAATGAATGAATTGCATGAATAAATGGTCTGGTAACTACAACTGCGAATGAATCAGTGATGTCTTAAAAATCCATTGTGCTGTCGAGTCAATTCTGACTCATAGAGACTCTGTAGGACAGAGTAGAACTGCCCCATAGGGTTTCCAAGGTTGTAAATCTTTACAGAAGTAGACTGTCACATGTTTCTCCCATGGAGCAGCTGGTGGGTTTGAACATCCAACCCTTTAAACTGAGCCACGAGGACTCCTAGTGATGTCTTATAGCACAGTAAAACAGAAACCCAGCACCTCAACTTCCAGAAGTTGATGAGAAGGGCCTTCAATAGGAAAGTAGAATACTTCACTAAGATGGCTGTGACATGTGACATCACTGAATACAGGCAACAATGAAACCTTCTGTTTGCAGCTGGAGTTCCTCATGAAGACATGCAGAAATAGGAGCACAGCAGGTGGAAACACCCTCAACTTCTTGGCAAATGGTGTGTCTCTGGGTGGAAGCCAGGTTATGTTTCTCCCTTAATGCAGACCGTGAAATGAAAGGCAACTGGAGAGGGTTCTCATTTCCCTTTTACGATGAGAGCAAGAAAGAACGAGGAAGAAAGAGAGCAGCTCGCTGGCTACAAAGACAGAGAAAGGAAGCACTTGTGTCTAATCAGAAGTGCTTAGATAACATTTCCCTGCCTGGTTCAATAACTGTCCTACATAGCCTGCTCGAAGAGAGGAAAGATGTTAAGAATGAATGAGCCACGAGATACAACTACTGGTCTTTACTCGTTAGGAGCAAAAGAGAAAGAAGGAAACCAAAGTCTCCGAGAAGAAACTAGTCTACAGGGTTGATAGCCTACATCAGCCATGACCTCATCTACCCTGAGACCAGAAGAAACTAGATGGCGGCTGTCTACCACTACCAACCGTTCTGATCAGGGCCAAAATAGATGGACTGGGATGGAAAGGGAGAAAAACCCTGAACAGAACTGAAATTGTTAAAAAAAAGTCTAGGCTTGCTGGATCAGTTGAGATTGGAGAACTCCCTGAGACTATGGCCCTGAGATACTCTTTAAACCTTGAACCAAAGCTATCTTCTGAGGTCATCTTTTAACACAATAACAGATTGGCACACAAAATAAAGGACACTATCCATGACTACAGGGCTTCATTAAAAAACCATCTATACAAAAAAAAAAAAAAAATCCCCTATATGACACCAAAAGGTCAACAATTACTCTAAAGTAAAGATGAGAAGACAAGGGGGTCAGGGAAACTAGAGTACTGGAAATGGAACAACCAGAACACAATTAATGAGAATGTTGACACATTGTGAAAAATGTAACTAATGTAACTGAACAACTTGTGTAGAAATTGTCAGATGAGAAGCTAATTTGCTGTGTAAACTTTCACAGAAAACACTGTAAAATATTATTAAAAAAAAAAAAAGAGAGAAAGAAGAAGAATGAATGAGCTACTATGGGAACCAGATTTACCGAGACTGGAGGAACCCCCGAATCTAATGCCCAGAAATAAACCTTAAAACCTTGAACTGAAACTATCTCATGAAGACGTCCTTAAACTAAACAACAGTTTAGCCCAACTAATAAAGAATTTTTTAGAATGCTTGCCTCGAGCATAGGGCTCTTATAAAGAATTTTCTATATGAGTGCAAATTGACAACAGTTAATCTAAAGCACAGATGAGAATTTTAAGGGGCAGAGAGACTTTTTTTTAAAATAATACTTTATTGTTTTTTCAGTGAAAGTTTACACAGCAAATTAGGTTCACATTTGACAATTTCTGCACAAATTGTTTAATGACATTAGTTACATGTTTCACAATGTGTCAATGTTCTAATTGCACTCTGGTTGTTCCATTTCTAGTATTCTAGTTTCCCTTCCCCCCTTGTCTTCTCATCTTTGCTTTAGAGTAATTGTTGACCATTTGGTCTGATACAGATGTTTTTTTAATGGAGCACCGCACTGGAGAGCCTGAATTAATGATGGTGAAACAACATGGGTGGAGATAGAACGGTGACACATTGTGAGGTATGTAACCAATGTCATTGAACTGTTCATGTAGAAATTGTGAATGGGTGTACGTTTGGTTGCGTATATTGCCACAAAAAAAAAATAAAGTATTAAAAATAAAAGAATGAATGAGCCACGTTGATGATATTAAACTTGTCATGAGTATCTTCTGTACTTCGCATCTTAGAGCAGAAATATTTTGAAGCAAGGATCTCAGTTGGGTAATTCATTTTGCATGACTGTCTAGAAAAGCATGGCACATGTTAAAGCAGTTATTGAATATATTCTATGATTAGAGGATTACGGGCCAGATGGAGACTAGGGTACCCAGGAAGAGGGTACCTGGTTCTTACTCTATCCTGAGGAAGTGAACTTCTGGGATAAATTGGACCTGCATGGCCTTTAATTTCTCTGTTGTTATTGGATGTCGGTGAATTGATTCTGATTCATAACGGCCCCATGTGACAGAGTAAAACTGCCCCCATAGGGTTTCCTAGGCTATAATCTTTACAGGAGCATATTGCCAGGTCTTTTCTCCTGTGGAGTGGCTGGATGGGTTCAAATTGTTGACCTTTCAGTTAGCAGCCAAGCACTTAACCATTGTGCCACCGGGGCTCCTTTTTAATTCCTCTAGTGTCCTGGTTTCATCAGCCTCTGCAGGCATCCATAAATCTATGCAGCCTGCATCCATTCCACTGGGCGTTATTCCACAATTTCGTGAGATTCCTGGCGCTGACCCCTGTGTTTGCAACACTGGGGGGCAGTACGTTAAGTGTCAAGACAGCCCCATGAATAACAAAGATAGTGAACATTTATCACAGCTGACTGAGTCTGTCAAGATGATCTGTTTTGTTTTGAGGCTTTAAAACCCCTTTCCCAGTAACCGGCCATCACTGGCTTCACTAGTGTCTTGGGATTCCCAACGGCAGTGCCACTTGGCCATCTTCATTACCCGCTCACCAACCCTCCAAGGAATCCCCTTGTGAGGACTCTGTGGGTCTTCTGATGTTACTTCCTCAGGAAGAATCTCATCTCTATTGAGCAGGACAGTTGGGAAGTAATCCTATTATAGATATACTCAAGGAAGATGATTTCATTATCTCCCTAGATAACACTAGAAAGATCTAGACAGAGCTATCTAGCTCTTAATCTATTTATCAATCGATTGATCGATTTGCCAGTCCCTGGGTGGTGCAAACAGGTAAGCTCTTGGCTACTAACTGAAAAGTTAGTGGTTTGAACCCACCCAGAGGTGCCTTGGAAGAAAAGCCTGGCAATCTACTTCGAAAGGTTGGGGGAAAAAAAAAAAAACCAAACCAAATGCATTGCCATCAAGTCAATTCCAACTCATAGCAACCCTATAGGACAGAGTAGACTTGCTCCAAGGATCAGCTGGTGGATTTGAACTGCCAATCTTTTGGTTAGCAGCCAAGTTCTTACTCACTGCACCACCAGAAAGGTTACTGCCATGAGAAACCTACAGAGTGCAGTTCTACTCTGGGTTCACAATGAGTTGGAATCAATTTGATGGCAACTCATATTCTAAATGCTCTGCAGGTTTTAATCTATTTAATCCTCAACAACCATAACTTGCCTGTGGTCAACACAGCAAAGGAGTGTCAGAGACTGTGTTCTTACTCAGACATTCTGGCTCCACAGCCAGCAGAAAACCACTCACTACCTTCTCCTCGAGTTTTATTTTATTTTTGCAAAAATATACACAAGAAAACATACACCCACTTAACAGTTTTTACATGTTCAGTACAACGACAAAGGCTACGTATTTCCCATTGTGTCACCACTCACGCTATTTCTACCCATGTTGTTTCACCCCCGTTAACTTAGACTCTCTGCCCCTAAAAGTCCTCATCTGTGCTCTAGAGTTACTGTTGTCCATTTGATCTCACGTAGATAGTTCTTTAAAAGAGTGCAATGATCAAGGCAAACCTTCTTTATTAATTGAGCTAAACAGTTGCTTCGTTTAAAAATGACTTCATAGGATAGTTTCGGTTCAAGGTTTAAATATGGTTTCCAGGCAATGGATTCGGGGGCTCCCCAGTCTCAATGGATCCAGGAAGTCTGGTTTCCATGAGAATTTGAAGTTCTGTTCCACAATATTCCACCTTTTGATTCCCTTGGTTTTTTGAAAACAAATCTTTTACTTGTTATGGTTTTACTGGATATAGAGAATGTCTAGCCACCATCATCTATACAATGTTTTCCTGAACTACTTTCGTTTAGTATAAAACTTGTTGCCACTGAGTCAGCTCCAACTCCTGGCGACCCCATGTGTGTCAGAGAAGAACCATGCTTCATAGGGTTTTCAATGGCTGATTTTTCAGAAGTAGATCATCAGGCCTTTCTTCTGAGATGCCTCTGGGTGGACTCGAACCACCAACCTTTTGTTAGCAGCCAAGCCCGTTAATCATTTGCACCACCTGGGGGCTCCATTGTTTAGTGTAATGTCATTAAAAACCAAGCAAGATATTCATGTGTGACTGAAGGAAATAGCCATCCATTCCAACAGCGGAAGAAAAACTGACTGTACTGCCAATATAGACAGAAAGGATGCTGAATTTGCCAAAGAGCTTCCTTCCTAAAGGATTTGCAAAGAAAAATTAGACTAAATTATATAGGATCTTTGCTTCAGGTTCCCATTGGAGCTCATGTATGAAGCGATCCCACTGGACTGTTCATGCAGGTTCACCATCTTTTATAGACAAAGCTGCCATGATGTTTGAGTCTGATATGACGAGCGTTGCAGCAACGACAATTTTCAAGTGGTACCAAGTACAGTGCCTGCAACATAATGAATAATCAACAACTGTTGAATGGCTGAGTGAATGAGTGGATGAATGAATGAAGGAAAAGATTGCACCACCAAATTGGTCAGGCATTTGGTGGCTAAGAATTCTTGCCATGCGGGGAATGAATGGACCTGCTCTTCTTGCACCTGCCTTGGCTTGTGACACCAGGGGAACCTGGGTTTAGGGGTTAGAGTTGGGGTTAAGGCCCAAAGTTTGTGCACAGAGCCTTTTGGTATAAAAAGACTCCTTAAACTTGAATTCTACTCTCAAATCATGCTATGATCAAAAGGTGATAGCTGGTACAGTTCTAAGAGTTCACAGATTTAGTCTATGATGTTCATATATTCATCCTTATCTGAGGATAGGCACTGTGCTCTTAAGGAGTCCTGGTGGCGCAGTGGTGAAGGGCTCAGCTGCTAACTGCAAGGTCGGCAGTTTGAACCCACCAGCTGCTCTGCAGGAGAAAAGACCTGGCAATCTGTTCTCGTAAAGATTACAGCCTAGGAAACCCTATGCGCCAGTTCTCCTGTGTCCTATAGGGTCACTATAAATTGGAACAGACTCAACAGCACCCAAACACAACAACAACATTGTGCCCTTGGGAAATAGGTGGTGTCCAGCTTATGATTATAGTTCAGCGCTGGAGATAAACAGCTCTCTGAAAAGGCCCAGTAGAACAAGGGCCTTGTTTTCTGAAGCTAAAGCCTGTCAGTTCGCTCCGACTCATGGCGACCCCATGCACAGCGCTGCCCAGTCCTGCTCCATCCCCGTGATTGGTTGTGGATTAGACTCTTGTGATGCATAGAGTTTTCACTGGCTGATTTTCAGAGGTAGATCACCAGGCCTTTCCTCCTAGTCCATCTTAGTCTGGAAGCTCCCCTGCAGCGTGTTCAGCATCATAGCAACACACAAGCCTCCACTGACAGATGGGTGGTGGCTGTACATGAGGTGCAATGGCCAGGAATCGAACCTGGGTCTCCTGCATGGAAGGAGAGAATTCTACCATTGAATTACCACTGCTCCCATAGCATTTGCCTACTTTCCCCAGATAATCATTCTCTAGCTCTCACAAAGCAACTGCAATGATAGGGTTGAGGTTCATTCACTAAACTATTTCTTCTCCCATCACCAAAGATCTTACTGCCCTCCTGCCCAGGAGACCACTGCCCACCAGACACCAGTCTGACTGCTGGCCTCAAACAGCGGGTTAAGGACATTTTGCCCAGGGCAGCCCACATGGGTGGAGCCTTGTGTACTGTGGCCTGAGGGACTATTTCAGTCACCTGGGTATGCTACAGGGAGTAGAGGCTTTCAAGACTAAAGGACTTAATGTTTGCAAAACTCTTGGAACATCCCATCCCATCCAGAGCAAAGGAGAATGAAGACAACAAAAGACACAAGGAAAACATTAGTCCACAGGACTAAAGGACCACATAAACCACAGCCTCCACCAGCCTGAGCCCAGAGGATCTAGATGGTGCCCAGCTACCAGCACATACCGCTCTGACAGGGATCACGATAGAGAGTCCCAGATAGAGCAGGAGAAAAATGTAGGACAAAATTCAAATTCACAAAAAAAAGAGTAGACTTATTGGTCTGACAGACACTGGAGAAACTCAGAGACTATGGACCCTGGACACCCTGCTAACTCAGAACAGAAGCCTCTCCTGAAACCCACTTTTCAGATAAAGATTAGGCAGGCCTATAAAGCAAAAAAGAACGCATGTGAGGAATGTGCTTCTTAGTTCAATCAAGTATATGGAGACCAAATGGGCAACCCCTGCCCGAAAGCAGGAGGAGAGGGCAGGAAGGGACAGGAACTGGATGAATGGACACAGGGAACCCACGGTGGAAAGGGGGAGAGTAGTGACACATTGTGGGGATTGCAACCAATGTCACAAAATAATATGTGTATAAATTTTTGAATGAGAAACTAATTTGAGACGTCAACTTTCACCTAAAGCATAATAAAATTAAAAAAGAGAAAACAAAAACTCTTAGAAAAGTGCCTGGCATATAGTCAGTGTTTGATTAAAGGGAAGATGTGGCTGAACTGAGAAAATGACAGCTTTAAATTGTATCATCTATAGGTCAAAAGAAAATTGATCCATCTTTTTAAAAAGAACTCGTCTTCCATTGCTTAAAGATCCATATATTATGGCCCCATACATCCGCCACAGAAACACGAGGCTGTCCGTGGGATTCAGGCACTGTTTGGTTTGTTTAGTTACCACCATCTCAACCTTTTAAAATAGAGAAACAACACTATCTATGCATTTCATGCTAAGAATTTACAGGGATGTGTGTTTACAGGGAAATTACAATTGACACGAACATATCTAGACAGAATGTTCAACTCACCGTAATTTGAGAAGCTATGTCCCAGGACCCAAGATGAAAATTAGACACAGACACACACAGACACACACACACACACACACTGCTAACGGTTACATTCTGGGAAAAGTATATATTCGAATCCATCTTTTGTAACTACACTGAAGTATATAACATGAGCAATGGAAAGAGCCCAGGACAGGAACAAAGAAACCTGGATTCTGGCTCTAGTTCTAAAACCAGTTGCCTTGGAGTCAACAACAACTCGTGGCGACCCCATGTGTGTTAGAGTAGAAATGTGCTCCATAGGATTTCCAGTGGCTGATTGCTTGGAAGCAGATTGCCAGGCCTTTCTTCCAAGGTGCCTCTGGGAACACGCGAATGTTTCATTTAGCAGCTGAGCACATAAACTGTTTGTACCACCCAGGGATTCTGCAAGCCACGTTGCCGCTAGAATTCCGTTTTCCCTTTGATAGAAAAGGGAATTGGGAGATTACCTTTCATGCTCCTTCTCAGTCTGATAGTCTATAATTCTGTGATTTTTGTAATCATGTTCAGTATATGTTCGTGTTGTCTAAGACAAGACAAGATCCTTGATTGTCAAAGAACGATTGAATAGAGTCAGCTCTTCACCTACTAAGACAAGAAAGGAGAATAAATAATTTAGAAGGATTTTCAACAACAAGGGTTAAAACAAGAAGATACTTCTGTTTCGTGCTTGCTTTTCCTCCGAATGAAGTTTATACCTGCAGAGCATTTTAAATTACACTTAGTTTTAAGTATTTTTTAAATTGCTTTCAGCCGATTTCCAATGCGTTCTTTAGGGTATACATAATTACCAGGCAGTGTTATCAAATAAAGAGAAATACATACAAATTGTTCACAGTTTCACTGATACATTGCTCCCAAGTCTTCTCTCTTAGTCAATGTAATGATAAACTGTCTCCAGTATAGTTATGAACAAGCTGCATTAAGGCGTTTTACTCTTCTTGCCCTGTCGACGGGGACGGGAATCTTATACAGGCAATAACACCGATAAACAATTTCCTTGTCTTGCAGCAAGCTGTATTTATCAAATCGAGTTTAAAATGTACTGAAGCAAAATAAATTGAGTTAGAATTAATCCATTTAGAAACTTTATTTCATTTGAATTACAGCCTCATTATAAACTGAGATCATTGCTTATTTGATCAACTACCATTTTGAAGTCCCAGACTACTCGTGCTCCCAGACAAACTGAACTCCACAGCTCCTTTAAGGATCCTTCTCCTGTACTCTGTGGCAGTTGACATTGATAATGGCTCTTTCGGTCGAGTTCAACCAGCATTTATTGTGTGTCGGGCTGTGTGCTTGGTGAGTTTTTGGTGTATTTGGGGATGTTTTCTATTGTATTTAGTCAGAAATGTGTCTTCTATAACCTGGAGTTGCTAAACCTCTTATGCTGTTGCTGTTCGCTGCTGTCAGGTCGGCCCCTGACTCGTGGTCACCCCATGCCCAAGAGAACAAAAGGCTGCCCGGTCCTCCACCATCCGCATGATCAGCTGTGGATCGGATTTTTTGATCTATAAGGTTTTCATTAGCTGACTTACGGAAGTAGATCGTCAGGCCTTTCTTATTAGTCTTTCTTCCTAGTCTGTCTTAGTCTGGAAGCTCCACTGAAACCTGTTCAGCATCATAGCAACACACACGCCTCCACTGTCATACGGGTGGCAACTGTGAATGTGGTTCACTGGCCGGGAATTGAACCCAGGTCTCCTGCATGGGAGGCAAGAATTCTACCATTGAACCACCACTGCCTCATAGACCCTGCCACCCATATCGCCCCAGAAATGTAGTCTTCTTTCTGCTCTGTCACAGCCAGCTTCAGCCTATTCTGCACCCACTCCTGACCCTCACGCATGGGTGTAGGTGCCCCTGTCTCCCTCACTGCTGCTCTGGCGCCTCCAATCCCTGACTGGGCCACTCGGAAGTTGGCCTCCAGGCTCTAGGCCCATGCCCCCTTGCTTCAAGTGATGACTTGCGATTAGGTCTTGTCCAGGCCCTGTGGGTCTCCCCATAGGGTTCCATATAAAATACAGGATGCCCAGTTAAATTTGAATTCAGAGAAACAACAATAATTTTTTTTAGTGTAAGTATGTTACAAACCAGGAGCCCTGGTGGTGCAACAGTTAAGCACTTGGCTGCTAACCAAAAGATTGGCAGTTCAAACACATCCAGAGCCTCCATGGGAGAAAGACCTGGCAATCTGCTTCCCTAAAGATTACAGCCTAGAAAACCCTATGGGACAGTTCTACTTTGTCGCATGGAGTCGCTATGAGTTGAAATCCACTCAGTGGCACCTAACAACAACGTGTTCCAAATATTGCACAGTACATACTTACACTAAAAAAATTATTTGTCGTTTATCTTAATTCAAACTTAATTGGACTTCCTGGTTTTTGTTGTTGGTTTTTGCTAGTGTTCCCTGGGAAGATTCTGGGTCTCTGGAGCAAAGCTTACCAAACCCAACGCATTGCCGTCAAGTCAATTCCAACTCATAGCGACCCTCTAGGACAGAGTAGAACTGCCCCACAGGGCTTCCAAGGCTGTAAATCTTTACAGAAGGAGACTGTCACATCTTTATGCCCAAGACAACAAAAGGTGGTGCACTTTAACCACTTACCCATGTATATATGTATACACCCATTGCCCTCGAGTCCCATATTGGCTCTGGTCTTCAGGACACTCAGTGACTCTGCCTCCACCCCCCAGGGTTTCCCCATCACTTCCTGACAATCCACACCAGGTTTTCTCTCCAACGCAGGCTCCTAGCAAAGCTTAGCTTCCACATCAAATCCACCTCCTGGAGCCCTCCAGAGGTGCTGGAGAACACTTTCCCTTTTGAATTTCTAGAGTCTTTTTTCTGGCCAATTCCTTTTCTTCACAGTTTTCTCTTTAATTCCCTTGCTATCTGCATACAATTCTACACTTAAAGGATAAAAGGCTTTTTTTTTTTTTTTTAAACATTCTGGTCGTGGTTCATTCTATACATCAGTGTAATTACATATTTCTGGGCTGACTGCTATGCCTCTGCTTATGCTGCTCCATCAGCCTGGGGTCCCTGGACCCTTCTCTAGTTATCAAAAATCCCGTTAGTTTTCTTTTTATTTTAAATTTGTTTATTTTGTTTTTATTGTTGAAAATCTACATAGCAAAAAAACACATCCATTCAGTGGTTTCTACATATACCATTCAGTGACATTGATTATATTCTTCGAGTTGTGCAAATATACTCACCCTCCTTCTCTGAGTTGTTCCTCCCCCGTTAACATAAACTCATTGCCCCCCAAGGTTCCTACCTAATCTTTCGAGTTGCTGTTGTCAATTTGATCCCATATCGATCTTAAAAGAGCGTAATGCTCAAGGCAGACATTCTTTACTAGTTAAGCTCAACTATTGTTTGGTTTTAAAATGACTTCAAGGGTCCTTAGTCTTTAGAATCCTCCCAGTCTCTACCCGTTTGGGAAGACTTTACCCCTTCCTGATAAATTATTTCTTCCTCCAAACCCCCTCCATGCTTTGCTGCAATGCCCACCATATTACCCTATGTGTCTTTGTTATTTAGTGCTACCATAACACAAATTCCACAAGGGGGTGTCTTTAAAGAACAGAAATTTATTTTCTCACAGTTCCACAGGCTAAAAGTCCAAATCAGGGTCTTGATCGTGTTGATTACTTCCTTGTCAGTGACCCTGGCGTTCCTTGATGCTTCACATGGCGTCTGTCTCCCTAGTATGTGCGCACCTCTGTGTCTGTCACTGTTAGGTGCTGTCGAGTTGATTCCAACTCATAGTGACCCCACAGGACGGAGTACAACTGCTCAGTAGGGTTTCCTAGGTTGTAATCTTTACAGGAGCAGATCACTAGGTCTTTCTCCCACATAGCCGTTGGATGGGTTCAAATGGCCAACCTCTCGGTTAGCAGCTGAGTGCTTAACCATTGCGCCACTAGGGCTCCTCCTTCTACTTCTATTCTGCTCTTTTTTTTTTTTTTTTTAATCAATGGGAAAAATGTGACAAAAATCTATTTATTCAAGACTATTTTATGCTGGCTTTGTGCAGATGCTATAGATTCAGTGGTGATAAAAGACAGTCCATGCTTCTAGTGAAGCTTCCATTATTATGGAATACAAGAAATAAAAATATTATTGTATATTTCCAAGGAATTCATTTATCCATCAAGCAAAAAGGAAATGAATGAGCACCTCCTTTGTGTTAAACTCTGGGCATAGGAAGAGAAAGAAGGCTCCTGTGAGGGGTCCGTAATGAAGTGGAGGAGCAGACAAGAAAATAATTAATTACACACCTGTTCCAACCACACCCTCCCCCTGCTCAGTAAATGGCTGCTCCGTCTACCATCTGCCCAGACTAAATGTCTTAGGATCCTTGACCACTCTCTTATTATAACCCACATCCAAGCCATCAGTAAATCTCATTTTCCTTCCATCAATGTATATATATATATATTTTAATTCAACCATTTGTCACCATGTCCACTACGGCCAGCACTGTCTATGCCACTGTCATCTTTTGCAATACCATCCTAACTGCTCTATCAGCTTCCAATCATTCCCCCAGCATCTGTTCTCAATAGAACGTGCAGAGAGGTTATACGATGTTATTCCACTGTTCAAAATCTTTCTTTATTCTCGCTCAGCCTTAAAGCATTTAAAACCACCTAGTATGCTTTATACATTGACTTGTTTATTTGCGTATTGCCTGTCGCCCTTCTCTCTCTCTCTTTTTTTATTCTGCTTTAAATGAAGGCTTACAGAGCAAATTAGTTTCTCATTAAACAATTAATACACATACTGTTTTGTAACACGGGTTGCCAACCTCACGACATGTTAACAGTCTCCCCTTCTCGACCTTGGGTTCCCCATTTCCCTTCGTCCAGCTTTTCTGTCCCCTCCTGCCTTCTTGTCCTTGCCCCCCGGGCTGATGTGCCCAGTTAGTCTCGTATACATGGTCGAGTTACGTGTATTATTGTTTGTTTTATGGGGCTGTCTAATCTTTGGCTGAAGGGTGTACTCTGCTCTTTTTATAACTCAGAAGTGATTGGGGTTAGCACTCACCCTACACACACTACACACCCTACAGCCTTATTAACATAACAAAGAAAACCCTATTTCCAAACAGGGTTATATCCACTGGCATAAAAGTTAGGATTCCGACACATGTTTGGAGGGGCACCCAATTCAATCCACAGTACTATGCATACTCCTCCCTCTCCCACTAGATGTCGGCTGTTTGAGGGTAGGGTCAATGCCCCATTCTTCATCTGTCCTTCTCCAAATCTTCCCTGGGCTTTGCAAATGGTGACCGCCCAGAGAATGCTCGCTGAGTGAACTTTGTTGAATTCTTACTCAGTCAGCCCAGAATGGCAAAGGCAGTTCCTCCTGGGATAGGTCAGCAGGGATGTTTTCAGACTTCAGGATGGAAGAGGATGCTGAGCAGTCCCCTCATCCATCTCTGCCCCCAGGCCAGCTCAGCAAAGCCTGACAAGAAAGATGAGCTTTGTCGTGCTTGCTAACGGAGGAGAGGGAGGCCAGGCTGAGTCCCTAACTCTCCTTGTCAGGAAATTCTCCTTCCAATCCATCTTGCACCCGAGGTGTTGGTCATTACTGTTTGAGCAGCACTTTAGCTGCTGGTTTTTATTATTATGGGATTAGCTGAGATTGTTGTGTGTGGTCCCCAGGGGCTTTTTAAAGCCATGGTTTCAAAAATTGAAAGCACCATTGGAGAGTAGAGTTGATAAAATGTGCTTGGGGGGTGCACCCTTTTTAGCACATTTTCATACCTCCAGTCCCCCAGGACTGTAGAAAATGAAAGATTTCGCTATACTTCAGCATGAGAAGAAAAAGCAACTGTGGCTGTATACTCCATGTTTGTTTGAAATCCCCCTGTCTAGCCCATCTTTAAGGGGCCCTGGTGGAACAATGGTTAAGCACTGGGCTGCTAAACTAAAAGTTGGTGGTTCGAACCCACTAGCTGCTCCGGGGGAGAAGGACCTGCCGATCAGCTTCCATAAGGATCAAATCCACCAAATCCATTGCCACTGAGTCAATTTTGACTCATAGCAACCCTAGAAGACAGAGCAGAACTGCCCTGTAGGGTTTCCAGGACTGTAATTTTTATATAAGCAGACTGCCACCTCTTTCTCCCACAGAGCAGCTAGTGGGTTCGAAATACTAACCTTTTGGCTAGCAGCAGAGCTTTTTAACCACTGTACCACCTGGGCTCCTCTCATAAAGATTATAGCCTAGAAAACCCTATGGGGCAGTTCTACTCTGTCCTATAGGGTAGCTATGACTCTCTGGCAAAGGTTTGAACCTTCCTGTCTTCCCCATTTTCTCTTACATGGCCAGTTTTACCAGATTTCTTATCAAGTCATTGTTCTTCAGCATGGACTCCCCAGTAACAGCTCCTTCACTGAAATGTCTGGCAATTGGTGGTCAGATTCATTTGTAGATTTTCTAGGTCATTAACTTAAATGATTGCCAAGCTAAATACAATAATAATGCATAATGCAGGGGGCAGGGGAGGGGTGTGGACCACCCTGTGGGGAAGTCAGAGGGTGGCTTGGCCCAGTCTCATCAAGAGCAGGCAGGAAACATTCTGTTCCCACTCCCTTTTCCAACCCCTCACCTCCATTCCCAGCTCCACCTCCCCGCAGCCCTTCCCAGCCAGACAAGCTGTTTCCTTGCCCCTGGGGGATTCCACTTAGACCTGCCCATCAGGGGGGAAGCGCCTGACCTCTGAGAGTCCTAATCTTGACCTCATAAAAAGAGCGCTGGTGGCACAATGGTTAAGAGCTTGGCTGCTAACCAAAAGGTTGGCAGTTTGAAGCCACCCAGCGACGCCACAGAAGAAAGACCTGGCAATCTGCTCCCATAAAGATTACAGCCAAGAAAACGCTATGGGACAGCTTTGCTCTCACAGGCAGTCACTATGAGGTGGAATGGAGTCAACAGCACCTAACAACACCAATCCCAGAAAACAGCCTTGATGTCCGGGGTAGATGCTGGCTACACAGTCTGTAGAGCACAGTGCGAAGAACGTTAGCTCTGGCATCAGAAGGTCCAGGGTTTGAATCGCACTCAGTAAACTTACTAGTTTGTGACCTTGAAGAAGTTACTTACCCCTTGAGCATCAGCTTCCTCATAGGGGCATTGAACTCTAAACGAGCTTGTGTATATAAAGCACCGAGTATGGTACCTGGCAAGGAGCCCTGGTAGCACAAATGTTAAGCATTTGGCTGCTAACCGAAGGTTGGCTATTCAAACCTACCCAGCGGCTCTGCGGAAGAAAGACCTGGCGATCTGCTCTGGTAAAGATTACAGCCTAGAAAACCCATAAGGCAGTTCTACTCTGTCACATGGGATCCCTATGAGTTAGGATCAACTCCACAGCACCCAGCAAAAACAATGGCACCTAGCACATGGTGGGTGTCCTATGAACAATATCTACCAGGATTACTTCCTCCCCAGATGCATTACTTGCAAGTTGACACTATGGTTAGTGTCAACTGGGTCAAAAGGGTAAGAAGTGATGATTTCAGGTATGGTGGGTGGGCCATGGGACCCAAGGGGACTACACTGGGAAATGAAGAAGGAAGTGCCCCTTTTATTGTTGTTAGGTGCATTCAAGTCGATTCCTACTCATAGTAACCCCATGTGTCAGAGTAGAACAGCCCCATAAGGTTTCCTAGACTGTAATCTTTATGGGAGCAGATCTCTAGTTCTTTTCTCCCACAGGGGCTCTGGGTGGGTTCAAATCGCTGATTTTTTGGTTAGAAGCTGAGCATGTAACCACTGTGCCACCAGGGCTCCTTCGCACATCTAAAATCCCTGCACCTTAAATCCTCTCTTAGGCACTGTGATGGTTAAGATGGTGTGTCAACTTGGCTGAGCCATGATTCTCAGAGGTTTAACACTTACGGAGTTTGGCAGTCATATAATGATGTAATCACCTCCATGGTGATACCTGATATAATGTGATCACCTCCATGATGGGAGCTGCTGTGAGTAGCTTGTCAGTTGAAAGAGAGTTTCCTTGGGGGTATGGCCTGCATCCAATATATGCAATCTTGGATTTGCCAGCCCCTTCAGCTACGTGAGTCAGGAGAAGCCACCAGCCTGACCCACAGACGTGGGACTTTCCAGCCTCTACAACTGCTGGAGTCATTTCCTTGATATAAACTTCTCTTTACATATATTTATATGCTTTGTTGGTTTTGCTTCTCTAGAGAACCCAACCTAAGACAGGCAGCAAACCTCTCAAGCAGATCCCTCCCTACAGGAAAACCATGGAGGACAAATACTCTTCCCCATCTTCGCCCTCAACATTCTGCACCTCAAGCCATTTTCTGAAAGCCCTAAAGCAAGCCCGTTGCTGTTGAGTGGATTCCGACTCACAGTGACCCTATAGGACAGGATAGAACTCCCATAGGATTTCCTAGGTTGTAATCTTTACAGGAGCAGACTGCCACATCTTTCTCCCATGGAGTGGCTAGTGGGTTCGAACTGCCAACCTTCCGATTAGCAGTCCAGCACTTAACCACTACACCACCATGAGTCAGCTCCAACTCACAGCCACTCCACCTGTGTCAATTTCAACTCATGGTGACTCCATGTGTGTCAGAGCAGAACTGTGCTCCACAGGGTTTCGAATAGATGATTTTTTTTAGAAGTAGAGCATGCTAGCCATTTGTACAACCCAGGGACTCGGTTCTAAGGCAAAAAAAACAACAAAACAAAACAAAAAACAACCCAACAACAACAAACCTGTTTTTGCTGAGTCAATTCCAACTTACAGCGACCGTATAGGACAGAGTAGAATTACCCCATAGGGTTTCCAAGGAGTAGCTGGTGGATTCAAACCGCCGACATTGTGGTTAGCAGCCAAGCTCTTAACCACTGTGCTGCCAGGGCAAATCGCCATGTATCAGATTCTTTAGTCTTCCTCAGCCCACAGTGGGCAGCAGCTCTTGCCATCCTTCCTTCCTGCCCTCCCCCGCACTGCAGAAGATGTGATGGCCACAGCTTAATCGGCAGGGGATACAGGGATAACGACCAGTCCCTACCGTCAAAGATCTCCAATTACACTTCGATTGATGATAATGTAACATCTCCAGTGGCTTTCCATCTCATTCAGAGGAAAAATTGTGCAGGGCCCTCCCACAACCCACTGCCATCTAGTCAATTCCAACTCATAATGACCCTATAGAACAGAGTAGAACTGCCCCGTAGGGTCTCCAAGGCTGCAATCTTTACAGATTCCTGTGTACTCCATCTGGCGAGGTCCGTGTGTATATTTGCTGTTTATGTTGTTGAAAAAAGGTATTTGCAAAGAAAAAGTCATTGGTCTTGCAAAATTCTATCTTGCAATTCGTCCTTCGTACATTCCACGTTCCAATCATTAATGGATGTTTTCAGCTGTTTCTTCTCATTTTGAGTCATGCCACATCAGCAAATGAAGGTCCCAAAAGCTTGACTCCATCCATATCATTAAGGTCGACTCTACTTTGAGGAAGTAGCTTTTCCCCAGTCGTCTTTTGAGTGCCTTCCAACCTGAGGGGTTCATCTTCCAGCACTGTATCAGACAATGTTCTGCTGCTATTCATAAGGTTTTCACTGACTAATTCTTTTCAGAAGTAGACCGCTGGGTCCTTCTTCCTAGTCTGTCTTAGTCTGGAAGCTCAGCTGAAACCTGTCCACCATGGGTCACCCTGCTGATATTTGAATATCAGTGGCATAGCTTCCAGCATCACAGCAACATGCAAGCCCCTACAGTACGACAAACTGACAGACTTCTTCATTGCAAATACCTTTTTTCAGCAACATAAACAGTGACTATACACATGAACCTCGCCAGACGGAATACACAGGAATCAAATTGACTACATCTGTGGAAAGTGATGATGGAAAAGCTCAGTATCATCAGTCAGAACAAGGCCAGCAGCCAACTGTGGAACAGACCATCAATTGCTCAGACGCAAGTTCAAGTTGAAGTTGAAGAAAATTAGAACAAGTCCACAGAGCCAAAGTATGACCTTGAATATATTCCACCTGAATTTAGAGACCATCTTAAGAACAGATTTGACACATTGAACAATAATGACCGAAGACCAGACGAGTTATGGAATGACATCAAGGACATCATACATAAAGAAAGCAAGAGATAATTAAAAACACAGGAAAGAAAGAAAAGACCAAAATGGATGTCCAAAGAGACTCTGAAACTTGCTCTTGAATGTCAAGTAGCTAAAGCAAAAGGAAGAAATGATGAAGTAAAAGAGCTAAATAGAAGATTTCAAAGGACAGCTTGAGAAGACACCACGAAGTATTATAATGAAATGTGCAAAGATCTGGAGTTAGAAAACCAAACGGGAAGAACATTCTCAAGCTGAGAGAACTGAAGAAAAAATTCAAGCCAAGAGTTGCAATATTGAAAGATTCTACAGGGAAAATATTAAACAACACAGGAAACATCAAAAGCAGATGGAGGGAATATACAGAGTCACTACACCAAAAAGAATTGTTCAACGTTCAGTCATTTCGGGAGGTAGCATATTGTTAGGAACCCATGGTACTGAAGGAAGAAATCCAAGCTGCACTGAAGGCATTGATGAAAAAACGAGGATCCAGGAATTGACAGAATACCAATTGAGATGTTTCAACAAACAGATGCAGAGCTGGAAGTGCTCATTCGCCTATGCCAAGAAATTTGGAAAACAGCTACCCGGCCAACCAACTGGAAGAGATCCATATTTATGCCTATTCCAAAGAAAAGTGATCCAACCAAATGTGGAAATTATCAAACAATATCATTAATATCACACGCAAGTAAAATTTTGCTGAAGATCATTCAAAAGCAGCTGCAGCAATACATTGACAGGGAACTGCCTGAAATTCAAGCCAGATTCCGAAGAGGTGTGGAACCAGAGATATCATTGCTGATGTCAGATAGAACCTGGCTGAAAGCAAAGGATACGAGAAAGATGTTTACCTGTGTTTTATTGACGATGCAAAGGCATTCCACTGTGTGGATCTATAAAGATTACAGCCTTGAAAACCTTATGGGGCAGTTCTACTCTGTCCCATAGGGTCGCTATAAGTTTGAATTGACTCTGCAGCAATGGGTTTGGTTTGGTTATTTTATTTTATATCTCAAAAGAGATTAGTTTAAGACACACTCTACACTAAAAGGCATGACAGAGGCTGATGGCCTGAAAGGATCTTCAGAGTCAGATAGGAATACATCAACATGACTTTAGAGAGCCAACAAAATGACAAACCAACCAATCAAGGAAGGGGCTTGTCCACACACTGGGAGGGAGGATGAAGATCCACATCAGAAAAGAGAATTAGGTAAATGTTTCCTGTCTTAGGCTGGCTTCTCTAGGGGAGCAAAACCAGTGAAAAGTATATATGTAAATATAGAGAGATATTTAATTCAAGGAAATGGCTCACTCAGTTGTGGAGGCTGGCAAGTACCAAAATCCATGGGTCAGGTGTCAGGCCGGAAGCTTCTCCTGACTCACATGGTTGCAGGGGCTGATGAAACCAAAATCAGGAGGTCAGATGGCAGGCTGCTGGCTTACTGGGCTGGGGAAGATGGCAAATCCCAAAATCTGCAGGTCAAGCAGCAGGCTCCAAGTTGACGTCCCAGGAACCAGAGGTCAGATGATGACGAGTTGGATGCAGGATCCTGGGTGAGAGAGAACCTTGCTGGAACATCCATTTATATACATGAGGCAGGCCACATTCCCCAAGGCAACTCCCTTTTCAACTGATTGGCTGTTCATAGCAGATCTCATCATGAGGTGATTACATTATATTATATTATGGAAGAGCAATCAGTCCAATGTCTGCCAAACCACTGAGAATCACAGCCTAGCCAAGGTGATACATAACATTAACCACCACATCTCCTATCCTTGAGGAGCCCTGGTGGTACAGTGGTTAAGCACTTGGCTGCTAACTAAAAGGTCAGCATCAACTCAACAGCAACAAATTTTTTTTGTTTCTCCTATCCTTGGGGGCAGTGATGATTCAGTGGTAGAATTCACGCCTTCCATGCGGGAGACCCAGGTTTGATTCCTGGCCAATGCACCTCATACACAGCCACTATCTCTCTGTCAGTGGAGGCTTGCATGTTGTTATGATGCTTAACAGATTTCAGTGGAGCTTCCAGACTAAGACAGACTAGGAAGAAAGGCCTGGTGACCTACCTTAGAAAATCAGTCAGTGAAGACCCTATAGATCACAACGGTCCAATCTGCAATCCATTGTGAGGATGGTGCAGGACTGGTTAGCATTTCATTCCATTGTTGTCGGTGGGGTTGCCATGAGTCAAAGGAAGTTAACAACAACTCCTGCCCTTGTGTGACTTGAATCCCCATTATAGCTCCCAGTCACCAGGCTCTTGGGAATAAATCAGATCTTATCTCCAGGAGAAACCTTTCTGTCTAACCTCAGCCTCCTGAGATGAAAATTCCAACTTGCTTGAGACAGCTGTCTCCTTAGTAGGTAAGAGACCTGAACTCTGAGAAAACTAGAAGTATAGAGGTGATGAAGAAAATCAGACCCACCTATTTTTATATACCTGTTGCCGTCAAGTCGATTCCAAGTCATAGTGACCCTATAGGACAGAGAAGAACTGTGCCATAGCATTTCCAGTACTTCAATCTTTATGGAAGCAGATTGCCACATCTTTCTCCCGTGGAGTGGCTGGTGGGTTGGAACTACGACCTTTTGGTTGGCAGCCGACCGCTTAACCACTGCATCACCAGAGCTCCTTATTTTTCTATAAGTCTAGGAATAATCTATGTATATTTGATATATACTATTAGCAATGTTTAAGAGTAGTCAGTTTGTTGGAGCATCTGACAGATTAGCCTTGAGATTCCAATTTGATATGTAATTGAGTGATTGATTTAGACTTAAGATTTTAAGCTGTAAAGTAAAAGAGGATTTACTAAGCTAGTAAACAATACTAGAATGCCTACACCCTGGTGGAGCAGTGGTTAAGAGCTCAGGCTCCTAACCAAAAGCTCGGCAGTTCAAGCCCACTAGCCGCTCCTTGGAAACCCTACAGGGCAGTTCTAGTTTGTCCTATAGGGTCACTATGAGTCAGAATTGACTTGATGGCAACAGAAGAGAATTTAAGAGTCACCATATTTATAACCCTAGTGGTGTAGTGGTTAACAGCTACAGCTGCTAACCAAAAGGTCGGCAGTTCAAATCCACCAGCCACCCCTTGGAAACTATGGAACAGTTCTACTCTGTTCTATAGGGTTGTTACAAGCCAGAATCGACTCGACGGCAATGGGTTTCGTTTTTTGGTTTTATAAGTTTAATTTATCAGATTTATAAAAATTACTTAAGTTCTTCAGAAGGCTTCAGTAGTCTAATTACAGTACGCAGGGGAAAAATAGAATTATTTGTAAATGTTTAAGGGAATTTAATTGACGAAGTTGTAAAAGCCATTTGAAAGTAGTTGTCAAAATTTACTAAACTTTAACCCAGAATCAAAAGATTTGTAAATTAAACTTCAAATCCCAAGGAACAAGATATATTAAAAATTTATAACTTTAATAAATTGAATATTAAAAGAAGTAACAAAAAAAAATAATTTTTTTATTGTTATTCCCAAAAGCTATGTTCAAGGCTCTAAAAAAATTCTCACTGACATCTTAGAGGCCTAAATAGCAGAAAACTTCCAATTCTTCCCTGTGACTGGCGTCTGCTGGCAACTGGGTTTTACACATCAAAGACTACCCTAGTGGACTACTCTAGTGAAGACTACGGCCAGCTTCTGTATACAGACACACACCCTTCCCCTTCCTCCTTCTCTTGCTGCACCCTTTCTTCTCTCCATAACACTTACCACCTTCTAACAAACTATGTGTTGTTGTTAGCTACCCTCTAGCTGGCCACCGACTCATGGCAACCCCACGCACAATGGAGCGAAATGCTACCCGGTCTTGCATCAGCCCCATGATTAACTGCGTGATCGCATTGTTGTGATCCATAGGGTTTTCACTGGCTGATTTTCAGAAGTTGATCACCAGGCCTTTCTTCTTAGTCTGTCTTAGTCTGGAAGCTCCTCTGAAACCTGTTAAGCATCAGAACAACACCCAAGCCTCCACTGACAGATGGTGGCTGTGCATGAGGCTCATTGGCCAGGAATCAAACCTGGGTCTCCCACATGGGAGGTGAGACTTCTACCACTGAACCACCCCCACCCCCACAACATACTGTATGAGTTACTTTATTATGTTTATTGTTTACTGTGAGTGTTTCCCATCAAGAATGTAAGCACGGCGGGGGCAGGGATCTTTCTTTATTCACTGATGTCCCAAGTACCTGGAACAGTGTGCTCGGCACCAGGGTTGTCAGTGACCCTGGTGGTCATCGTCTGACCACCCCTCCGTCACTGACAAGGCCAGAGAAGTTTGTGACGGCCAGCTGTGAGGCAGTTCCTGGGATCAGAGGAGAGGACACGCTTCTTTCTGCGTCCCTTTCTCTGTAGACAATTAGGAAAAGCCCGAACGAGAGATACCCAGACCAAACCCATTGTCATTCAGTTGATTCCGACTCACAGAGACCCTATAGGACTGAGTAGAACTGCCCCATAGGGTTTCCAAGACTGTGATCTTTATGGAAGCAGACTGCCACATCTTTCTCCCTTGGAATGGCTGGTGGGTTGGAACCGCTGACCTTTCAGTTAACAGCAGGGCACTTAACCACTGTGCCACCAGGGCTCCTAACGAGAGAAAAGCTGTCCAGAAATCACAGAAGGCAGACACATTTCATCCCAGGACATTGCCTGTCTGAGCTGTAATACCCACGTTGTGGGACCAACACTCAGCTGCTGCTGTCCTGGGGAGGCGGGTGGGGAATGCAAGTTTTCGTGTCTTCTCTAAGGAGCCCTGGTGGCGCAGAGGTTAAGCGCTTGGCTACTAACGCAAAGGTCAGCGGTTCGAACCCACCAGCCACTCCTCGAGAGAAAGATGTGGCAGTCTGCTTCCGTAAAGATTACAGCCTTAGAATCCCTCTGGGGCAGTTCTATTCTGTCACATAGGGTCGCTATGATTCCGACTATGAGTCGTAATCGACTTGACAGCAATGAGTTTTGTCTCTTTTCTAAAGCACAGTCTTCAGAGTCCCCTAGCCCCACCACAAGGGTTCCTGTCCTATAAATTTGCAATCTCGTGAAACACTGTTATGGATTGGATTATGCTTCCCAAAATATGTCTTGTAAATCCTAACCTTTGGGTGTATATTTCCACTTGGGAAATGGATTTGCTTTGTTATGTTAATGAGGAAGCATTAGTGTAGAGTGTCTCTTAAATTAATCTCTTTTGAGATATAAAATAAAAAAACCAAACCAAATCCATTGCTTTCGAGTTGATTTCAACTCATAACGACCCCACAGGAAGAGTACAACTGCTCCGTAGGGCTTCCAAGGAGTGAGTGGTGCATTCAAACTGCTGACCTTTTGGTTAGCAGCCGAACTCTTAACCACTGTGCCACCAGGTTTGTGATATAAAAGAGCAGATTAAACAAGCAAGCAGAGATGGGGGGAGATAGATGCCACCTGATTGCTGAGGAACCGAGGAACAGAAGTTGAAAAGTGACAAGGACCTTCCCCTAGAGCTAATAGAGAGAGAGCCTTCCCCTAGAGCTGGTGCCCTGAATTCCGACTTCTAGCCTCCTGAACTGTGAGAAAATAAATTTCTGTTTGTTAAAGCCACCCATTTGTGGTATTTCTGTTACAGCAGCACTAGATAACTAAGACAGACACCAGTGTATTTTATTTGGATTTAATAATCTTAATTTCATTTGGAAGAATAAATGCCCAAGAACAGCCCAGAAAAGTATAAAAAAGAATGGTGAAGGAGGTCTTTTTTTAATTTTTATTTTTAAAAGATATCAGAATATACTACAACGTCATTGTAATCAAATTAATATGGGACCAACACAGACATAGAAAGTTTTAATAAAAACCCATGGCCGTCTGGTTGATTCCAACTCACAAGGACCCTTTAGGACAGAGTAGAACTGCCCCATAGGGTTTCCAAGGCTGTAATTTTTACAGAAGCAACTGCTACATCTTTCTCCCACAGAGCAGCTGGTGGGTTCGAACTGTTGACCTTTCGGTTAACAGCCAACTGCTTAACCACTGAGCCACTAGGGCTCCTTAGAAAGTTTAATAGAACGGAATTAAAAATCCAAATATAGATTCTAAAATATACGGAATTGAATATATAATAAAGGTGATAATCAGGGTAATTTAGTAAATGATACTATCACAAGTGATCATTCATCAGGAAGAAAAATAATTTGGATTCCAATTTCAGACCATAAACAACAACAACAACAACAAAATCTCACTAGAATTAATGGCTTAAATGTAAAAATTGAAAAAAAAAATTCAAGAAAATCTGGAAGATTATATAAAATTCAGGAATGGGGAAGATCTTCTTAACCAAGTCAGAGAAAGTAGATATATTTGAATGTATACAAACTTTTTAAATAGCAAAAAGCACTGTAAAAGAGTCAATAGGGAAACAATTGATTTGGAAAAATATTTGAATTACAAATGACAAAGGATTGATATCTTTAGCATATAAAGAGCACTTACAAATCAACAAGGCAAACAAGCTAATATTAAAGTTGGCAAAGATTCTAAATGCAGCCTATGGATTATAATAGCTAATACTGTCCTAGTACTTACTGTATATTAAGCCCTGCTCTGTAGGCTTTACATACATTAATTCATTGAATTTCTACAACAACACTATGAGATTGGTATTTCTATCCTCATTTTACATATGGGGAAACTGAAGCATGGAATGATTAAGTAGATTGTTTGAGGCTACACAAGTAGTGAGCTGCAATTTTAAACCAGGCAGCCTGGGTCCAGAATATGTGCTAAATTGTCAAATTCAAATGGCCAAAATACAAAATGATGTTCAAATTTGAAGTCAGGGGAACACAAAATAAAGTAACAATTAAACAGTGAGTTACCACTTTAAACCCATCCGACTGACAAAAATTACAATAAAAACATTAATACCCATTGCTCTCAGAGATGCTGGGAAAAGAGTACACTCTTACATGGCTGGTAGAAATATAAATTCTAACTCCCTTTTCAAAAATTGTGGCAAATATGTATGTAGCAAAACATTTGCCACTTCAACATTCTTCACATGTACAATTCAGTGACATTAATTATGTTTATTATGTTGTTCAACCATCACCATCATCTGTTTCCAATTTTTTCTATCACCCTTAACAGAAGCTCAGTGTCCCCTAAGCAATGAGTCCCTCTTTAGACAGTCTGGCAGAACTTATTAAAATAAAAAATCCACATTCTTTTCGAACCAACGATCTCAATTCTGGGGAACCCAGCCAACGGAAATAAAAGAGTCAATTTGAAAGATAAAATTACACAGTTGCTTACTACATCACTGTTCTTAAAAAAAAAAGAAAACCCACTGTCAAGTCAATTCCGACTCATGGCAACCCCATTTGTTACTGGGTCGAGCTGAGCTCCTGAGGATTTTCTTGGCTGTAATCTTTAAAGAGAAGGAGCCTGGGTGGTACAACGTTAAGCGCTTGGCTGCTAATTGAAAGGTCCTCGGTTCGAACCAAACAGCCGCTCCTTGAGAGAAAAGACCTGGTGATCTGCTGCCATAAAGATTACAACCTAGGAAACCCTATGCGGCAGTTCTATTCTGTCCTATAGGTTTGCTATGAGTCAGAATCGACTCAGTGGCATACAACAACAGTCTTTACGGAAGGAAGTCGCCAGGCCTTTCTTCTGAAACACCGCTGGGTTGGTTCAAACTGCCAACCTTTTGGTTAGCTGCCAAGCACAAACCATTTTATGTTACATAGTTTGGACCTGTTATTAGGAGGGACTAAACCCTGGAGAAGGACATCATGCTTGGTAGCAGGTCAGCGAAAAAATGGGAGACCTTCAAAGAGATGGAGTGACACAGTGGCTGCAACAATGGGCTCAAACATAGCAAGGATTGTGAGGAGGGTGCAGGACTGGGCAATGTTTCGTTCTGTTATATATGGGGTTGCTATGAGTCGGACACAACTCGACGGCACCTAACAATAACAATCCATGAGCGTGGAGAAAAGTATGAAAGGTTATACAGGGAAGGGGTGATGTCATTATGAGCAGTGCAGGGGGAGGAAGAGATTTTTTTAAAAACATAATGTGATTCCATACCTAACACACAGACACACTCAGACGCGTATGTCTACATCTATGTGTGCCTTCATAAAGGAAACAAAGATCAGGTTAAGTTGATATCCAAGGACTTATAGGAATGTCTACAACATAGCATCAAATGAAAAGGCAAGTTGCAAGGTCATGTGTTTGGTGTGATTCCATTTCAATAAAAAGAAATAAACCCAAACCCCAGTCTATGGGCATAATTACCTACACATGAACTAGCATGGAAGTGTGGAGACTCGATATCTCAGGAGGGTAGAAGTCAGCAATGGTGTGCTAGGAGTCCTGGTAGCAGTCTGAAAGGTTGGCAGTTCTAACCCACCCAGGGACTCCGCAGGAGAAAGACCTGGTGATCTGCTTCTGTAAAGATTACAGCCAAGAATATCCTATGGGGCAGTTCCACTCTGTCACATGGGGGCGCTATGAGTTGGAATCAACTTGATTGGCCTTAAGAACGATGGTGAGCTCTTTCTTTGTATAGTGAAACCTGTGACAGCCGGAACTGCACGAGATCGCCTTATTTTCCCAGGTCTCGTAAGTTTTCCACCTTTGACAGGTGCAGTCTTACCACATTTCTATCACTCCCTATTAGTGGAAAATATTTGAATTTGGCTTCCCTGATAGGTTTCTGACTTACACAGGTTCAGGCTTTTGCAGGTTACCCTGTAACTCTTGGAACTGTTTCACCGTAACCACGAGCACGTTGTCTTCTCAGGATTTGAAAAACATCAAACAAAACAATTTTCCTGGGGAAAAAAAGGTCCTTTGGCATTTCCAACGCTTGTTCACGCACATTACCACCTTTATTCCCCATAACCTTGTCAGAAGGATAAACACACTTATCTCCCTTTCACTGTTAAGGAAGCAGAGTTCCCAGGTGTAAAGTGCCTTGCCCAAGACCCACAGCTATTCAATGGTGGGACCAGGTCTGCTACCCAGGCCTCTTGACCCAAGAGATCTTAGCAGGTACCCCCGTAGATATGGTAGGAGAATAGTAGCAACAGCAAGTGGCCAATGGTGTCCTTCCTTGCAAAGACAAGTACGCAGGCAGGAACGGACTCTACCTATGACATAAAACACCTCTGATATGAAATTATCAATATTTACCATACACGGTATATACCTATGAGGGCTATTTGCCTAACCTTGCTTCAGTCATGTTTGCCAGGTCAGGCAGTCTCCCGGGTTACGAATGAGATCCGTTCCTAAGTCTGTCTGTCAGTCGAGTTTGTAGCTAGTCGGAAGAGGTACATAAGGTTCTTATTTAGCGTCAGTTAGTCAAATGTTTGTCTTAAAAAGACCCATTGCTGTCGAGTCGATTCCAACTCATAGTGACCCTACAGGACAGAGGAGAACTGCCCCATAGAGTCTCCAAGGAGCGCCTGGTGGATTCGAACTGCCGACCTTTTGGTTAGCAGCCATAGCACTTAATCCCTACGCCACCAGGGTTTCCAATGTTTATCTTGGTATGCAGTACGCATTTTACCTTTCTACGCATACAGAACACTTAAGAAACGCTTCCAAACCGTGAAATGTTTTCATGAGCGTCGCAAAGTAGAGCGTGCATTTGTTATTACAAACTATTGCATTTAACTCAGATTTTTAATATTATAGGTTTTATGGCAGTCTGTTCTTAAGTCCAAGTTGTCCATACATTCATAACCCAGGACTGCCTGTAATCTTATCTCATCATCTGTGGCGTTCAGTGCTAAGCTCTCTGTGTTACTCTAGGTCACATGCGTTACTCTAAATCACATGGGTTACTCTAGGTCACATGAGTGACTCTGGGTCACATGCTCATGAAAATCATAGATGCGACCGAGGAGTGGTGCATGCTATGTTCTTCCTCAACATCGATGAGGTGCCTTCCTCGCCCTTTCTGCCAGCTTGGCAAGTTGGAGACTGCAAATTCTCACCTGTAAGAAGCCTCATAGGAGTAGGAGTTTGTATACTGTTCCTTTGCCATATCAGCGTCTTTAACAAACTCAGAAAGCTCCAAGTCTCTGAAAAAGAGGGATTGTGTCCTGTGACGGGGCCAGAGGCATCATAAAGCGGTATTTCCAGGCAGAACCAGACCAGGTGGCACTAAACAGGCCCGTCTTAGCATTCTCAATGGCGGTAAACCCGTTCTTGCCTTTACTGGCAATGCCTGTTTTTGAAAATGGGTTGGGAATTATTTTTAGAGGTTCAGAAATGTTGTTTACACACAGACATGTGTTTGACCAAGACCACAGAGTGTGAGTTGTAGAGCTTGTGGTAGCAAAGGCCGGGGCTTTAGGCCAATGGACCTACTAACAGCCCCAGCCAGTTAGCAGCTGTGGGACCCTGAACGAGTCAGACCTTCTCCGTGGGTCAGTTCCTCCGTCTCTAAGGATTATCAGACCTGCTTCACTTCCCTCAGGGATCACTGTGAGGATCAAACTAGAAAATGTGTGAGGAAATGCTGTGCAAGACAAGGAGCACTTCTGACACACGGAGTGTTCTTACTGATTGCTGAGCTGTAGGAAATGAGAAGGCCCCTCTTTGGGGTCCCTGTTATCAGAAACGTAAGAAAAAAATACCTATATATGTATATGTACATATTGTTACGTTGTTATTAGGTGCTGTCAAGTCAATTTCCACTCATAGTGACCCCATGTGACAGAGTCGAACTGTCCCATACGGTTTTCTAGGCTGTAATCTTTATAAAAGGAGCCCTGGTGGCACAGTGGTTAAAGCACTCGGCTTCTCACCGGAAGGTCAACAGTTCAAACCCACCAGCTGCTCCATAGGAGCAGTCTGCCTCCGTAAAGATTACAGCCTTGGAAACCCTATGGAGCAGTTCTACTCTGTCCTACTGAGTCACTATGTGTCGGAATTGACGGCAATGGGTAATTTTTATACGAGCAGATCACCAGGTCTTTCTTCCATGGAACTGCTGGGTGGGTTCGAACTGCCAACCTTTCTGTTAGCAGCCAAGGGCTTATCTGTGACACCACCAAGGCTCCTTCCGTGCATACATATCAATATAAACACATAAAGCTAATAATATATGTGTATGCACACACATATGTATATACATACACATGCATGTATACACACGTATACACACATACATGCACGTGTATACGCATATGCATACCCACACACACACATATACACACACACACCCACACACATATACACACTCACACACACACACACACACCTCCCACACACATATATATACACCCACACACATACACACACACATATACACACCCCACACACACACATACACACTCTCACACACACATATACACGCTCACACACACACACTTCCCACACACATATATACATACCTACACACATACACACATATACACACCCCACACACACATATACACGCTCACACACACAC
>NW_004444054.1:2556778-2569628 GCF_000243295.1 Trichechus manatus latirostris
ATACACACATATACACACCCCACACACACATATACACGCTCACACACACACACACTTCCCACACACATATATACATACCTACACACATACACACACACATATACACACCCCACACACACATATACACACTCTCACACACACACATATACACACTCACACACACACACACTTCCCACACACATATATACATACCTACACACATACACACACATATACACACCCCCCACACACATACACACACTCTCACACACACACATATACACGCTCACACACACATATACACCCACACACACATATATTTATCTTCCCTTTGAAATCATGGTTACCAAGGTCCTTGGTAAATCTTTCCATAATGTTGGATGAGATCCCACTCAAGAGATTCTGTTGATACAAGTGCAGGGAGAAAAAAAGCAGTGTTTGCCACCAACAAATAAAAATTTTTAAAACTTGCTTTCTTCTTGACTGTAGTTATTTCTGCTTGGCACTGTGCAAATGTTTTTATTTCAACAATGTTTTCTCCTTGCTCCTTAAGTGGGCGCTTTGGGAACAGGCTTAGTACAATGTGTTGCCTGAGACTTTTTAAGATGCAAATAAGTCTTTCAATTCAAAGTTCAGAATAGTCTTCTAAATTTAAATGATATCTACTTTAAATTTTTGGAAAGCAATCTGGCAGAGATTGTTGAAATTAAAAATAATCTCTTTGAACGTAAATTTCACAGAGCATGGAATAAAGGCTAACGTTTATTGAACATTTCCTGCATGGCAGGCATCAGTCTACATAGATCATCTCATTTAATCCTCACAACTCAGTGAGTGTTGTTGTTGTTGTTAGGTGCTGTCGAGTCAGTTCCGACTCAGAGCGACCCTGTGTACCACAGAATGAAACACTGCCCGGTCCTGCACCATCCTCACAATCGTTGCTATGCTTGAGCCCATTGGTGCAGCCACTGTATCAGTCCATCTCATTGAGGGTCTTCCTCTCTTTGACCGACCCTCTACTCAATGAGTAGTCTATTATTATCCCCATTTTGTAAATGAGGAAAACTGGACTACTGAATTCAACAAGTAAAGAATTCACTTTTCACCAAAATGTGTTCATGGAAACCTCACTGTTAAAGTGGATATCTGTTAAATTTAGAACAACACCAAGCCCTAACACACGGGCAAGGAACACTAGAAGAACTGCCCTTTATATGTGCAGGACACTATGCTGGATCCTTGTCAAAACTTGTTCGACCTTCACATCACCTTGTTGTTACACAGAGGAGGAAATGACATTCAGAAAGGAGGCAACTAGTATTTGTTGAGATTGTTGTTGGGTGACAGGTCTTGTGCTAGGCACATTTTATTGTTTATTGTACTTTAGATGATGGTTTACAGAGCAAATTCATTTCTCATTAAACAATTAGTACACATATTGTTTGTGACATTGGTTGCCAATCCCATGACATGCCAACACTCTCCCCTTCTCGACCTTGGGTTCCCCATTACCAGCTTTCCCTGTCCCGTCCTGCCTTCTCGTCCTTGCCCCTGGGCTGGTGTGCCCGTTTAGTCTCATTTTGGTTTATGGGCCTGTCTAATCTTTGGCTGAAGGGTGAAACTCAGGAGTGACTTCAGTACTGAGTTAAAAGAGTGTCCAGGGGCCATACTCTCAGGGTTTCTCCAGTCTCTGTCAGACCAGTAAGTCTGGTCTTTTTTTGTGAGTTAGAATTTTGTTCTGCATTTTCCTCCAGCTCTGTCCAGGACCCTCTATTGTGATTCCTGTCGGTGGAGGCTGTGGTAGTTGTGGTCCATTAGTCCTTTGGACAAATCTTTTCCTTGTGTCTTTCGTTTTCTTCATTCTCCTTTGCTCCAGACGGGGTGGGACCAGTGTAGTATCTCAGATGGCCGTTCACAAGCTTTTAAGACCCCAGATGCTACTCGCCAAAGTAGGATGTAGAACATTTTCTTCAAAATTATGTTATGCCAATTGAGCTAGATGTCCCCCAAATCCATGGTCCCCAGCCCTCAGCCTGGTAATTCAGTCCCTAAGGGAGTTTGGATGTGTCTATGAAGCTTCTATGACCTTGCCTTTGTCAAGTTGTGCTGACTTCCCCAGTATTGTGTACTGTCTTACCCTTCACCAAAGTTACCACTTATCTATTGTCTAGTTAGTGTTTTTCCTTCCCCACTCCTCCTCTCCCTAGTACCTAGCAAAGATTGTTTCTTTTTGTGTGTAAATCTTTTCACGAGTTTTTGTAGTAGCGGTCTCGTACAATATTTGGCCTTTTGTGACTGACTTATTTCACTCAGCATAATGCCCTCCAGATTCATCCATGTTGTGAGATGTTTTGCAGATTCATCATTGTTCTTTATTGTTGTATCATTGTAGCTATTGTATTCCATTGTGTGTACGTACCATGGTTCGTTTATCCGTTCATCTATTGATGGGCATCTAGGTTGTTTCCTTCTTCTTGCTATTGCGAATAATGCTGCAGTGAACATGGGTGTGCCTACGTCTATTCATGTGACAGCTCTTATTTCTCTAGGATTTAATTCCTAGGGGTGGGATGACTGGATCACATGACATTTCTAGTTCTACCTTTTTAAGAAAGTGCCATATCATTTTCCACAATGGTTGTACTATTTTACATTTGCACCAGCAGTGACTAAGACTTCCAAGCTCCCCGCAGCCTCTCCAATATTTGTTATTTTCAGTTTTTTTGATTCATGCCGGTAATGTCCGGGTGAGATGGTATCTCATTGTAGTTTTGATTTTCATTTCTCTAATGGCTAGTGACTGAGAGCATTTCCTCATGTGTCTATCAGCTGCCTGAATGTCTTCTTTGGTGAAGTGTCTGTTCATATCCTTTGCCCATTTTTTAACTGGATTATTTGTGGTTTTGTTGTAAAGATGTTGGATTTTTCTACAGATTTTAGAGATTCGACTTTCGTCGGATTTGTCATGGCCAAATTTTTTTCCCCAATCTGTAGGTTCTCTTTTTACACTTTTGCTGAAATCTTTCAATGAGCGTCTAAGTGTTTAATTTTTAGAAGATTCCAGTTATCTGTGCTAGGCACGTTTTAATGATAATCTCAATTAAACATGAAAAGACAATTCAAGGGTAAAGAAATTCAATAAATGTATATAGTAAACAAATGTAAGGAAAAATGGTTACCATCTCTAACAATAAAAGATTACAATTAAAAGCATCACAGGAGAACAAATATTGCATGACCTCACTTACATAAAAAAACATGAAAAGGTAAATGTATAGAGAACAAAGTTTATTAGTGGTTACCAGGGGCAGAAGGGGTGGGAGGAAGGGAGGGTTAACGGTGATAGAACAATTTCATTGATTAAGGGTAGGGTTGCACAGCTGATCGTTGTAATTGCTGTCTATAAGTTGTACACCTGTAGAAAGTTAAACTGGGAAAAGATGTGGGATAGATATGTTTAGAACAATGACAAAAAGAAAGAGTAGCTGATGAGGGTGCTTATGGACAACAAAAACTTCGTGGGATTTGGTTCCTTGGTTTGGAGGTTCAGGGTCATGGTTTCATGGGACATCCCAGTTAATTGGCCTAGTAACACGTTCAGTGCTTCTGTTCTCTTAGTTTGTGGCATAGTGCCTAGGGTCTTAAAAGCTTGCAAGTGGCCATTGAAGGCACGACAATTCATCTGGAGCAGGAGAGCAGGGAGAGTCAGGAACAGGAGCAGGAAATGCAATGTGTGGCTAATTGACTCCATAAAAAACTGCCTCCTTTGCCAGGAGACCACAAGAACTGAATGGTGCCCGGTTACCATGACTGAACGTATTGATCAAAGTTTCTATAGGAGAAACTTGATCAAAATGGGAAAAATGCAGAACAGAATTTCAAATTCTTATTGACTCCAGATTTTCTGGACCCACGGGGGCTGGATGAACCCCTGAAACTATTGCCCTGAGATAATCTTTAAAAATTAAACCACAAATATCCCCTAAAGTCTTCTTAAAACCAAACAAAAGTTAACCCTAACTAGTAAAACATGTCTGCCTTGAGCCTTGTGCTCTTTTAAGAACTATCTGTATGGGATCAAAGTGATAATAGCAACTGGAAAGATAGGATAGGAAACTTAGGGAACAATGAGTTTCTGTTAATGCGGGAGGAACAACTCAGAAAAGGAGGGTGAGAATGGATGCAAGACTCAAAGATTGTAATCAATGTCACTGAACTGCACATGTAGAAACTGTTGAATTGGTGTATGTTTTGCTGTGTATCTTCTCAACAACAACCAAAAAAAACTGGAAAAAAAAAAGCATCAATGAAGTACCAATTAAACCTATGAAATTAGCCAAAGTTAAATGCCAATGGTAATGACTTCATTAAAAAAGAAAAAAAAAAAACAAAAAAACAGTT
This sequence comes from Trichechus manatus latirostris, assembly GCF_000243295.1. NCBI lineage: Eukaryota > Metazoa > Chordata > Mammalia > Sirenia > Trichechidae > Trichechus > Trichechus manatus. Next base: position 2,561,159 of record NW_004444054.1, read on the forward strand.
GCCATTGAGTCTGTTCTGACTCATGGCAACCCCATGTGTGTCGGGATAGAACTGTGGGTTTTCGGTGGCAGATTTTGCAGAAGTAGATCTCCAGGCCTTTCTCCCAAAGCGCCTTTGGGTGGCTTTGAACCATCAGCCTTTCAGTTAACAGCCGAGCACGTTAACCATTTGGGACACCCAGGGCCTCCATAGTGACTCCATAGTGAAGCTAATTTATTTATCTATGCCTAGCGGCAAGTTTCTGATCAAATGCTAAGTGAAAAAGCAGAATACAAACGTACACGCGCCCTATGGCTACAAGAAGGGGTCCCTGTGTGGTGCTCGACTACTAGCCAAAAGATTGGTGGTTTGAACCCACCCAGAGGCGAATCGAAAGAAAGTCCTGGTGATCTGCTTCTAAAAGGTCGCAGCTTTGAAAGCCCTGTGGAGCACAGTTCTACTCTGCACACACGGGGTCACCATGAGTAAGAACCAACTCAGCGGCACCTAATAACAACTGGTTACAACATGGAAAACATACAGACAGACGTGAGCGATGACTGAAGGAAAAACGGCAAAATGAAAGCAGCTGCTGCGTTAGAGTGGAATGAAGTTTCTAATCTCTCAAATCGCCTTTGCTATAATACTGTTTTTACAACGAATAAAGTGGGTAGGGAAAGGAATTTTTTATTATCCCATTGCACCACTTATAGTTAAGGGTTGCATTCCTGCCTTGAATAAATCATAGATGGGACCAATACATGATGAAAAAGCCAACATTCAGTAATTTAAATTTTCTGCATTCACTCGAGATATTGAAAGACGCCTCCAAGGCACAGCATTTTCCGACTGTCACTCAACTCTCGCATTTTCTAAGTGGGGACATGGAGTCCAGAGACGTGGAATTCCTTGTCAAGGCTGTACAGTCACCACTGGAGCTGCACCTAGAACCTGTTGTCATTTTATAAAAATGCTGTTAAATAAGAATGCACCAAAATTTCAGCATTAGAGGAAATGGGTAGACCTCAGAATCCAAATACTGGAACGGTCATTATTCTGCCTCCCACACCCACCTTCTAGGTCCTCTGATAGGTCTAGTGGAGTAGGACACCACCGTGCTGAGGGGCGAGATAGAACTCCTGTGGACCCTCTTAGAATCCTTGAAGACCATGTACCTGCCACTGCTTCGTTCCAGGCTGGGGATGCTGCAGCATCTCACGTGTCAGACTTGCCCCTGTCAGCAGGACGCAGCTGAAGTTATTAATAGCGTCAAGGGCCTGCCTTTTGCATTAATGTAACCGTTTACATCCAATGGATTTTTAAGATAGGATCTGCTTTGTAGCCAAGCTGGAGAGTCTCTTCTATTCTGTGGGGCACCCTGGCTCCCAGGGAGAACTTAATGAGACAGAAGGGGTATATATATTTATCAGGCCCCACGCCAGCCCCAATTACATTTGAAATCCACTTATCTGATGAAGCCTCCATCGAGGACAAAAGCAGGCTTTTCCTGCTGGCACTCAATGACTTTGGATTTGGTAAAGGGCTCAGGAAGAGGAACGCCTCACACTCCTTCCCCCTAACCACCCCAACCTTTGCAGTTAAGGACCCGGTCAGCCAGGCCCTCTGGCCGCTCAGCAGCCGGCCGAGTTCCCGAGCAGGAAGTCTGTGGAGTCAGCGGCCCCTGCATCCCTCAGCCAGTCCAAACTTCACTCATGGAGTTCCTTTGGGGAACCAGAATTAAAGGTGGAGGAGTTCCTTGCAGCTGAGGAATCTGAGTCTGTTAACTGATTGATAAGGAGTCCTGGTGGCACAACAGTTAAGTATTCGGCTGCTAACCAAAAGTTTGACAGTTTGAACCCACCAGCTGCTCCATGGGAGAAAAGACCTGGAGATCTGCTCTTGTAAAGATGACAGCCTAGGAAACCCTGTGGGGCAGTTCTACTCTGTCACATGGGGCCACGGTGAGACAGAATCCACTCAACCGCACCCAACAACCATTGATCGATGGCCTCTACTCCAGGGTTAGGAAAATCTTTATTCCTTCAGCAAACACTGCAGCCCTGGGCTGTACTGAGCTGGAATATGATGATAAAAGGCTCAGTCCTCACCCTCTGGGGTAGTGGTGGCTCAGTGGTAGAACTCTCACCTTCCGTGAGGGAGACCCGGGCTCAATTTCTAACCAATGAACCTCCAGTGCGGCCACCACCCGTCAGTCAGTAAAGGCTTGTGTGTTGCTTTGATGCTGAACAGGTTTCAGTGGAGCTTCCAGATTGACTAGGAAGAAAGACCTGGTAATCTACTTTCGAAAATCAGCCAACGGAAACCCTATGGATCATAATGATTCTATCCACAAACCATCCTGGGGATGGCGGAGGACCATTGTGTGGGGAGTAGCCATGAGTTGGGGGCCAACTCCACGGCAGCTGACAACAACCACGGCAGAAGGACGATGACTTTCTGTGCTCTGTGTCCTGGGTACCCTCAGGAGGTGCAGCTGAAAAATCCATGACTGATGGCTTGAGATAAATGTTCCCAGAGGCCATTGGTGAGTTCAGGAAGGGGGAGAGACATCAGTGTCAGGGCCTGGGTCCCAGAACACACCCCTATTGTTGTTAAGTGCCCTCCAGTCGATTCTAACTCATGGCGACCTCACGTGACAGAGTAGAACTGTCCCATAGGGTTTTCTTGGCTATAATCTTAACGGAAGCAGATTTAAAGGTCTCTATTTCCCCGGAGGCACTGGGTGGGTTTGAACTGACAACTTTTAGATTAGCAGCCTAGCACTTAACCATTGCGTCACCAGGGCTCCTTGGAAACTTTCCTAGATGCTTATAAAATGAATCCCATGTAAAACTTCCCTCCTTCCACGAACCTTCCTCTCTGCCACTGCTATTATAAGCCGCAAAGAATTCTATTCACCCTTTCAGCCCCAGGGAGAATTTGCTCCTCAAGGTCTGGTCAAACTGGCAACAATTCTGTTTTTCTTTCTGCCAACAATTCAACTGAGCCCCTCCCGCAGTGCTGGCCTCACCCCTGCGGCCTTTCTCCATTGGAAGGTGGGGAGCCGCAAGAATGCCCTCTCGACAAGCTTCCTGTCCACAGATTCTGTTAACTCCACTGCGGAAACAAGCTATTTTCAGAGACGCTGGGTTCTGACAATCTGTGCGTTGCAAATAAGTGAGGCCAAGCTGCCTGCTGCAGCCGAGGTTGGGGAGGGAGCCAGGAGCTCTTCCAGGCATTTTGAGGAATCTCCCACAATCGAGTTTTTCCCATTAAATAACCCACAAAAATATAGATTCCCAGGTATATCCAAGGGAAAATTAGGCACCTTGGCCAAATTATTGCAAGTGCCCTGCCAAGTATGACTAGCTTTTCTTTTCTTTTCTTAGTTGTTTTTGCTTTTCCTGATTGTGCTTCCAGGGCAGAAAATCGAGCTAACCGATTCCTCGCGTTTTAATTGTCATCAGCAGTGAAGGCTGAGGCTAAGAGCTGCCTGGTTCAAATCCTGGCTCCACCACTTAGTGACCACGTGGCTTTGGGCAACACAATCTCTCTGTGCCTCGGGCTCCTCATCTGTTAAATAGGGATAATAGTAGAACTGTGCTTATGCTAGCGGAGCCCTGGTGGCACGGTGGTTAAGCACTTGGCTGCTAACTGAAAGGTCGGCGGTAGCAATCCTATAGGACAGAGTAGAAATACCCCATAGGGTTTCCAAGGCTGTCATCTTTACGCAAGCAGACCATCACATTTTTCTCCCACGGAGCCGCTGGTGGCTTCGAACCATCAACCTTTTTTGTTAGCAGCTGAGCGCTTAACCGTTGTCCCACTAGGCCTTCTTTACCTAGAAAACCCTCTGGGCAATTCTGCTCTATCACAAGGGTCACTATGAATTAGGATCGACGCGACTGCGCACTGCAACAACCTACCACCTGAAGCCTGTTGTAAGGATAAAATGAGGCGTTCTGCATAAAACATTTAGAACTGTAACTAGTGTGTGCGGTTGATAGTTGCTTCAAGTTGGCTCTGACTCATGGCAACCCCACGTACAACAGAACGGAACATGGCCAGCCCTGCGCCATCGTCATGATCATCGATATGTTTGAGCCCATACTGGTGGCTATTGCGTCAATCTACCTTATAGGGGGCTTTCCCGGGTTTCGTTGACTCTCTTCCAAACAGGATTTTCTTTTCTAGCAACTGGTACATGTTGTTATTTGCCGTTGAGTCAATTTTGACTCATAGCGACCCCATTGAGCGGAGTAGAACTGCTCCTTAGGGTTTCAAGGCTATGACCTTTCAGGAGCAGATTGCCAGGCCTGTCTTTGGAGGCGCCTCTGGGTGGCTTCTAACCACCAACCTCTCAGTCATAGTCCAGAGCTGAACTGTTTGCTCCACCCGGGGACTCCAACTGGTGCATCCTAAGCACTATGTGTTGGCTGTATTATTACTATTGTTATTGCTTATTTTATTTTTTTTCCTTCTTCTCTGATTTCCACTCCTTTTCCCCTCTCCAGGAACCCAATCCAAAGTGTTTGATATATGACCTGTTATCCTCTTAGATAGATATTTCAAAATCAGAATTAATTCCAGGCCACAAGTCACAGTTCACAGCCAATGGTGCTACGTTAGCAGTTCCCACAGGTGCTGTGTAAATTACAAGCTACAGCAATCACCATATTCTGGGCTAACAATGCAATTTACCCATCAAATAAGTTCTTTATGGGCAGATGATTTTTATTGACAGTGTAGAAGGCTGGATTCTTAGCTGTGTTATTGTTGTCGTCGTTAGGTGCCCTCAAGTTGGTTCTGATTCATAGCGACCGTCCGTACAACAGAACGAAATACTGCCCAGTCCTGCACCATCTTCACAATTGTTGTTATGCTTGAGCCCATTGTTGCAGCCACTGTGTCAAGTCATCTCATTGAGGGTCATCCTCTTTTTCTCTGACCGTCTATCTTATCAAGCATGATGTCCCTCTCCAGGGACTGGTCCGTCCTGATAACAAGTCCTAAGTAAGTGAGACAAAGTCTCACCGTCCTTACTTCTAAGGAGCACTCTGGCTGTACTTCCAAGACAGACTTATTCGTCCTTCTGGTAGTCCATGGTACATTCAATATTCTTCACCAACACTATAATTCAAAGCAGCAATTCTTCTTTGGTCTCCCTTATTCATTGTCCAGCTGTCATGGTTTGAATTATGTCCCCCCAAAAATGTGTGTATCAGTTTGGCTAGGCCATGATTCCTGGTACTGTGTGATTTTCCTGTATGTTGTAAACCTGCCTCTATGATGTTAATGAGGGAGGATGGGTGGCAGTTGTGTTAGTAAGGCAGGACCTGATCTACAAGACTGGATTGTGTCCTGAGGCAATGTCTTGAGATATAAAAGAGAGAAGTGAGCAGTGAGACAGGGGGACCTCATAACATCAAGAAAGCAGTGCCAGGAGCAGAGCGCATCCTTTGGACCGGGGTCCCTGCTCTGAGAAGCTCCTAGTCCGGGGGAACACGGAAGAGAAGAAGGCCAACAGAGAGAAAAAGCCTTCCCCTGGAGCTGACGCCCTGAATTTGGACTTTTAGCCTACTTTGACTGTGAGGAAATAAACTTCCCTTCATTAAAACCATCCACTTGTGGTATTTCTGTTATGGCAGCACTAGATAACTAAGACACCAGCTTTCCCATGCATATGAGGTGATTGAAAATATCATGGCTTGGCTCAGGTGCACTTTCGTCCTCAAAGTGACATCTTTGCTTTTTAACACTTTAAAGAAGTCTTTTGCTGCTTCTGTGGGCGTTGATTGTGGATCCAGGTAAAATGAAATCCTTGACAACTAATCACTAATCATAATGTTGCTTATTGGTCCGGTTGTGAGGATTTTTGTTTTCTTATGTTGAGGTGCAATTCATACTGAAGTCTGTAGTCTTAGATCTTCATCAGTAAGTGCTTCAAGTCCTCTTCACTTTCTGCAAGCAAGATTGTGTCATCTGCATATTGCAGGTTGTTAATGAGTCTTCCTCCAATCCTGATGCCATGTTCTTCTTCATATAATCCAGTTTCTCAGATTATTTGCTTAGCATACAGATTGAAAAAGTATGGTGAAAGAATACAACCCTGATGCACACTTTTCCTGACTTTAAACCACGAAGTATCCCCTCGTTCTATTCGAATGACTGCCTCTTGGTCTACGTACAGGTTCCTCATGAGCACAATTAAGTATTCTGGAATTCTCATTCTTTGCATGTTATCTACAGTTTGTCATGGTTCACACAGTTGAATGCCTTTGCATAATCAATAAAACACAGGTAAACATCTTTCTGGTATTCTCTGCTTGCAGTCAAGATCCATTTGATATCAGCAATGATATCCCTGGTTCCACATCCTCTTCTGAATCCAGCTTGAATTTCTGACAGTTCCCTGTCTATATACTGCTAAAACTACTTTTGAATGATATTCTGCAAAATTTTACTTGTGTGTAATATTAATGATAATTAGATAATTTCCACATTCTGTTGGATCGCCTATCTTTGGAATGGGCACAAATATGGACCTCTTCCAGTTGGTTGGCCAGGAAGCTGTTTTCCAAATTTCTTGCCATAGACAAGTGAGCACCTCTAGCATTGCATCTGTTTATTGAAACATCTCAGTTGGTATTCTGTCAATTCCTGGAGGCTTGTTTTTTTTGCCAATGCCTTTAGTACATCTTGGATTTCTTCCTTCAGTACCATTGGTTCTTGGTCATATGCTACCTCCTGAAATGGTTGAACATCAACCAGTTCTTTTTGGTTTAATGACTCTGTGTATTCTTTCCGTCTTCTTTTGCTACTTCCTTTGTCATTCAATATTTTTCCTGTAGAATCCTTCACTATTTCAGCTCAAGACTTGAATTTTTTCTTCAATTCTTTCAGTTTAAGAAATACTGAGTGGGTTCTTCGTTTTGATTTCTTTGCATATTTCATTGTAATACTTTGTTTTGTGTTCTCGAGTCGCCCTTTGAAATCTTCTGTTCAGCTCTTTTACTTCATCATTTCTTCCATTAGCTTTAGCTACTCTATGTTTAAGAGCAGGTTTCAGAGTCTCTTTTGACATCCATTTTGGTCTTTTCTTTCTTTCCTGTCTTGTTAACAACCTTTTGTTTTCTTCATGTATGATGTCCTTGATATCATCCCACAACTTGTCTGGTCTTCAGTCTTGAGTGTTCAGTGCATCAAATCTTTTCTTGAGATGGTCTCTAAATTCAGGTGGACATGTTCTAATTCTCTTCAGCTTCAACTTGAACTTGCATATGAGCAATTGATGGTCTGTTCCACTTTTGGCCCCTGGCCTTGTTCTGACTGATGATATTGAGCTTTTCCATCGTCTCTTCCCACAGATGTAGTCAGTTTGATTCCTGTGTATTCCATTTGGTGAGGTTCATGTGTATAGTCGCTGTTTATATTGTTGAAAAAAGGTATTTGCAATAAATGTTGGAGAGGTTGTGGAGAGACTGGAACACTTATACACTGTTGGTGGGTATGTAAAATGGTATAACCACTTTGAAAATCAATTTGCCACTTCCTTAAAAAGCTAGAAATAGAAGTGCTATACAATCTAGCAATCCCACTCCTTTGAATATATCCTAGAGAAATAAGAGCCATCATATGAATAGATTTAGGCAAACCCTTGTTCATTGCAGCACTGTTCATGATAGCAAAAAGACGGAAACAACCTAGGTGCCCATCAAAGGACAAATGGATAAACAAATTATGGTATATTCACATAATGGACTACGACACAATGATAAAGAACAAAAATCAATCTGTGAAACATAACATGGAGGAATCTGGAAGGCATTATGCTGAGTGAATTCAGTCAGTTGCAAAAGGACAAATATTGTATAAGACCACTATTATAAGAACTCAAGAAAAGCTTTAAACACAGAAGAAAACATTATATGACGGTTATGAGGTTGGGGAGGGAGGGAGAGGGGTATTCACTAACTAGATAGTAGACAAGAATTATCTTAGGTGAAGGGAAGGACAACACACACTACAGGGGAAGTCAGCACAACTGGACTAAACCAAAGCTAGGAAGTTTCCTGAATACACCCAAACATTTCAAGGGACAGAGTAGCAGGGGTGTGGGTCTGGGGACCATGCTTTCAGGGGACATCTAGGTCAACTGGCATAAGAAAATTTAAGAAAATGTTCTGCATCCTACTTTGGTGAGTGGCGTTTGGGGTCTTAAAAGCTAGCAAGCGGCCATTTAAGAACATCAGTTGGTCCCAACCACCTGGAGTAAAGGAGAATGAAGAACACCAAAGACACGAGGGAAATATAAGCCCAAGAGACAGAAAAGGCCACATAAACCAGAGACGTCATCAGCCTGAGACCAGAGGAACTAGATAGTGCCTGGCTGCCACCATTGACTGCCCTGACAGGGAACACAACAGACAGTCCCTGTCAGAGCAGGAGAAAAGTGGAGTGCAGAGCTCAAATTCTAGTAAAAAGACCAGAC
>NW_004444054.1:2569728-2609432 GCF_000243295.1 Trichechus manatus latirostris
CTCAAATTCTAGTAAAAAGACCAGACTTAATGGTTTAATTGAGACTGGAGGGACGCCAGAAGACATGCCTCCCGGACTCTCTGTTAGCCCAAAACTAAAACCATTCCCAAGGCCAACTCTTCAGACAAAGATTAGACTGGACTATGGGACACAAAATGATACTTGTGAAGAGCGCACTTCTTAGCTCAAGTAGATACATGAGAATAAATGGGCAGCTCCTGTCTAGAGGCGAGATGAAAAGGCAGAAAGGGCCAGGAACTGGTTGAAGGGACCTGGGAAATCTGGGGTGGAAAGGAGGAGTGTGCTGTCACAGTAGAGGAAGAGCAACTAGGGTTACATAACAATGTATGTATAAAGTTTTGTATGAGAGACTAACTTGAATTGTAAACTTTCCCTTAAAGAACAACAATAAAATTTTTTTAAAAAAAAAGGTACTTGCAATGAAGAAGTCATTGGTCTTGCAAAATTCTATCATGTGATCTCTGGTGTTGTTTCTATCACCAAGGCCATATTTTCCAACTACTGATCCTTTACCTTTGTTTCCTACTTTCACATTCCAATTGCCTGTAATTATCAGTGCATATTGATTGCACATTTGATCAATTTCAGACTGCAGAAGTTGGTCAAAATCTTTAATTTCTTCATCTTTGGCCTTAGTGGTTGGTGCATAAATTTGAATAATAGTGATATTAACTGGTCTTCCTTGTAGGCATATGGATATTTTCCTATCACTGACAGCACCGTACTACAGGATAGATCTTGAAATGTTCTTTTTGAAGATGAATGCAACACCATTCCTCTTCAATTTGTCATTCCTGGCATAGTAGACCATATGATCGTCTGATTCAAAATGGCCAATACCAGTCCATTTCAGCTCACTAATGTCTAGGATATCGATCTTTATGAGTTCCATTTCATTTTTGATGATTTCAAATTTTCCTAGATTCATACTTCATACATTCCATGTTCCGATTATTAATGGATGTTTGCAGCTGTTTCTTCTCATTTTGAATTGTGCCACCTCAGCAAATGAAGGTCCCGAAAGCTTTACTCCATCCAAGCCATTAAGGTTGCTTCTACTTTGAGGACGCCGCTCTTCCTCAGTTGTGTTTTGAGTGCTTTCCAACTGAGGGACTTTTCTTCTGGCACTATATCAGACAATGTTCTGCTGCTATTCATAATGTTTACACTGGCCGATTTTTTCACAAGTAGACCACCAGGTCCTTCTTTCTAGTCTGTCTTAGTCTAGAAGCTCCGCTGAAACCTGTCCACCATGGGTGACTCTGCTGGTATTTAAAATACCGGTGGCATAGCTTCCAGCATCACAGAAACATGCAAGCCACCACAGTACAACAAACTGACAGATGGGTGGGTGGTTCTGACTCAAGGTGTCTCTTGAGGTTGCAGATAAGACGGTGGCTGGGGCTGCAGTCATCTGAAGACTTGACTGGGGCTAAAGATCCCAATCAAGTCAACATGTCTAAGTTGACTCTGTTACATGGCTGGCACGCTGGTTCTGGTTGTTCAGGGGAGAGGACTACACATGATGTAAGTACATGAGTGCCAGCAAGAACCACTGGAGGCCGTCTTGAGAGCTGGTGACCACAGGTGATGTTGTTCTTGAGCAGTGGACCGTTGGTGCCACGGTATCCATATGTTCTTGCACTAGGCACAGCTTCCACACCACAAGCAGACTCATTGGAATGTGGATGCCAGTGACATATGCCCACCACAACGCACTACTGCATTCTCAGGCATGAGTCCTTCTCAGCCTTCTAACCAGTGTCTCCCCATCTGGCAAGCTCGACGGCTTTTCCCACAGGCAATGAAGAGGCTCAGCAGTGGTTCCCTCTGGGAGGACCAGCACTGAGCTTCAAGAGATGTCATGATTGTGTTTTAAGCACCCCACAGGTAGCCACTGAAAACACTATGGAGCACAGTTCTACTCTGACTCACAGGAGTTCCCATGAGCTGGAGTCAGATTGACTGCAACTGATTTTAAACTCGAGGTACTTTGTTACAGTAAGAAGCAGAGTCAAGCATAGTCCAACATCTGACAAGGCAGACGGGGGAAATGAAGACCTCAAACAGGCATTCTCAACTGTTAAATTGAGTATTCCGAGGGATATCTTTAGGAAACTGATTGGAAGGTCAAAAGTCACATAAGAGCAGGTGGTTCTGTTAACTTCTGAGGAACAAATTCCTAGCAGGCCTAGTGGTGTCCACTCTAACCTGAGCCAGTTGACTTGAGTAGATTCTAACTCATAGAAACCCCATGTGTGTCAGAGTAGATTGCCAGGTCTTTCTTCCAAGGTGCCTCTGAGTGGACTTGAATCACTAATCTTTCTGTTTGCACCACCCAGGGGCCCTATGGTGCTGGGAAACAGCAGTAAACAAACCCCTAAATCCTCTGCCTTCACAGGGTTTGTGTCCTCTGTTGATTTGGGGGACATCTCATGATGCGGTGTTCATGTCTGAGTTTGTTTTTTTTTTTTTTTTTTTTTAGCATTTTAAAATTCAAAGTTGTTAAGGTCAAGAGGGGCCTCCTGTTATGAGTCTCTGCACACCGGGAGTCACATCTCTGCAATGGAGCCATAGTCAGCACTGTCCTCAGGCTCCCACTCCACTTATGAAGGTTAAACTCTGAGGCAGGACTGGCGGTGCCAGTACAGCTGGCCTTGGTCCATTTCACTGTGGCACCAGGCTCATATTCATGGAGGCATAGTGCTTTAGTTTGTTCAGTCCTTGACAAGTGCCTCCTGATCTCCACTTACATGCCAAGCAGTGTGCCAGGTCCCTGGGACTTAGCCATGAAGGAACAGACATGATTCCCACTTTCCTGGGGCTGGCCCATGACAGAGGGGGCTGGTTGTGGTCACAGTTTGAGCCCCTCTGATGTTCAGAAACATGGCTCCTCTTATTCAGCCCCCACACCTTGCCATTTTGTTCATTTCATTAAGAGAGGATGAAGGAAGCTTGCAAGCCACCATTCAAGATACAACAATTGGTCTCTATTCATCTGGAGCAGCAGAGAAAGAAGGAGAGTCAAGAATAGGAAGAGGAAATTGAATGCATGTCTGCTTGCTTCCATGAACAACTGCCTCATTTGTCGTGAGACCAGAGCTGGATGGTGCCTGGCTACCATTACTGAACATTCTGATCAAAGATTCTTTAGAATAATCTTGATCAAAAGGTGGATAATGCAGAATAGAATTTAAAAATCTCATGGAATCCAGAATTTCTGGAGCCACGGAGGCTGGATGAACCCCTGAAACTATTGCCCTGAGATAATCTTTAAACCTTAAACCAAAAATATCCCCTCAAGTCTTCTTAAAACCAAACAATAGAAACAAACCCAAACCCACTGCCTTTGAGTTGAATCCGACCCATAGTGACACTATAGGACAGAATAGAACTGCTCCATAGGGTTTCCAAGGCTGTAATCTTATGGAAGCAGATTGCCAGGTCTTTTCTCCTGTGGAGCTACTGGTGGGTTCAAACCACCAACCTCTTGGCTAGTGGCCAAGCACTAAATCACTGCGCCACCAGGGCTCCTTAACCAAACAGTAGTTCAGCTTAACTAGTAAAGAATGTCTGCCTTGAGCATTGTGCTTTTTTAAGATCTATCCATATGGGATCAAACCGACAACAGCAACTCAAAAGATTGGATGGGAACCTTAGGGGGCAGTGAGTTTATGTTAATGGAGGAAGAACAACTCTTAAAAAGAGAGTGAGAATAGCTGTACAACGTGAAGAATGTAATCAATGTCACTGAACTGTACATGTAGAAATTGTTGAATTGGTGTATGTTCTGCTGTGTCTATTCTTGACAACAACAACAAAAATAAAATATAAAGGGAGAGAGAGAGAGAGAGGATGAAGGTACTTGGCTTGGAAAGCCCATAAAACAAAATGGACAAGTCCAACTCTTCAGTATGCTGTAAGGCATGCTTGTAAACACAGGAAGAACCTGCATTTAATTTATTTCCATAAGGCTTACAAAGTGGACTTTCTCTGTCTGCTGTCCAGATTTTTCAATCCTCTGTTACTAACTACCCCAGTCCTGGGACCAACCAAACCAATTGGCATCCTGTCAATTCTGACTCCTAATGACCCCATGTGTCAGAGTAAAACTGTGCTCCATAGAGTTTTCAATAACTGGTTTCTTGGAAAGTAGATCACCAGGCCTTTGTTCCGAAGTGCCTCTGGGTGAGCTTGGACCACCAGCTTTTCAGTCAGCAGTTGAGTGCTTCAGTTGTTTGCACCACCCAGGGACCAGCCCTCGGACAGCAGGAGTTTAAATGGATCAAGAGCTTGCTAAGTACCAACGCCCAGTAGACTCTGGCTGCCCCAGCACTTCTTGGCACTCTGTGAGTCTTGGACCAAAGGATGTTGAAATGACAATAGTTTTGTGGAAAGCAGCACATTGCCAGCTCCTCCGAAAAGCATCAGCTGCACAGTCTACTCCAGACAGGGAGACCCTCTGTGAAGGGAAGATTGTCTGAGATAACTTGCTCTGTTTTTTGTTTTTCAATCGTCTTTCCTCCTTCCCTTAGGCAACGGCAGATTCCGTTTGTCAGGTAAGTCACACACCATAGCTCTTTCTTCCAGCTTTACGGTTCTGGTCCACGGGGCGGGGACATGACCAGATTCTAATATCAGAGGGCACAGCAGGGGTGTGTGGGGACATTGGTGGTTCCGTGGTAAGTCTTGCCTTCCATGCAGAAAACCCAGGTTCAATTCCCAGCTAAGGCAGCTCATTCACAGCTACCACCTGTCTAGCAGTGGAGACTTGTGTGTTGCTATGATACTGAACAGGAGTTTCCGGGCTAAGACAGACTAGGAAGCAAGGCCTGGTGATCTACTTCCAAAAATCAGCTGAAGAAAACCCTATGGATCCCAACAGTCCAATTCACAGTTGATCATAGGGGTGGCTCAAGACTGGGCAGCATTTCGTTCCTTCGTGCATGGGGTCGCCATGAGTTGGGACCAACTGGATGGAAGCTCGTGGCAACAACAGGGATGTAAGGGTGAGATGGAATGGGTGGGTGGGCAGGTAGGCAGGGCTCTGCTTTGGGTTGGTGAGGGAGGCAGCATGCAAGAAATGAACCTCCTGGGCCACCTTCTCTACCTACCTCACTGCATTGCTTGCATGCCACTGCCTCTAACACCTTTTCATCTTCATCCTAACAAGCATCGTATCAACCCACCACCTTACCATGCTCAGCAGGTGCTTCCTCCCCCTGCTCCCCTTCGGCCTGCGCTTCTGCCGGGACTTCAGGACTTAACACATAGAAGTTTCTTGAATTGGGAAGAAAACAGCAGGAATTCCCTAGAAGTCCCAGAGTTGCTGGAGAGAGGAACGTGAGATGGTAGGAGGCAGGTGAAGACAGGTAACTAAGGCAGTGCCACGTGCTCCATCAGCCTGTCACTGGCCACTGGGTTTCCTGCAGCCCTGCCAGCTCTGCCAAGTGGAGCTGAGATGGCTTCCCTGTGGGAAGCTTGCAAAATCTCCTGGGTCCAGGTCTCATGCTGAGCAGACTCCCACTGGCATTTTCCTGCCACTCCAGCAGCCCAGTAAGAGCACAGCCCTTCCCATTCCACACTCTATTGGATTGTGCGTCCATAAAACCAATTGCGGGCTCACCGGAAGATTTCATTTCTCTTTATTAAATCTCCTTGTCTGGGGCAGGACTCGGCCCTGGATAACTCATTCAAGTGCAATGCCAGGAGGCATTTGTGGATGTGGGTAGCAGAAGCATCAACATGCAAGTAAGAACGTGCTGGGTGCCATTGAGCATTGTGCTCTTTTAAAGAACTATCTGTAAGGGAAGAAACTGACAACATCAAAAGATTAGATGGGGAACTTAGAAGGCAGTGGGTTTCTGTTAAGTGGGGAGGAGCAGTTTGGAAAAAGAGGGTGAGAATGGTTGCACAACTTTAAGGATGTAATCAATGTCGCTGTTTAAAAAAATCAAGACTCAAAGAAATTGAAGCATAAGTTTTAGTCCATATTCCAAGCAGTTAGTCTCTATGCATATAGGGAAACCAGTGTGATTCCAGAAAAAAAGCAAATGGCTAGAAGTTGGCTGGTTGTGATGAGGCTTATGAAGGGAAGAGGAGGGGGACATCCGTACGATAAACTGCTGGCTAATCTTAACGTGACTGATTGAACTCGGCCCTCCCCTTTTACTGAGATCAACTGCTGTCTCCTCACTAGATGATCTCTGGCCCTCCACCACCTGCAGCCAGGATATCTTTCGAAATTTAAATTAAGTAAGCTTGGCTTCCAACAGGAGAGATGAGCAACTCTGGGTGGGGAGGGGGAAATAAAAAATAAAAAACAGCTGCTCACAAGATTTGATCAGGAATTTTTACGGTTAATATTTGGGTTTGTGGCTAAGAAAAACCCTAAAATCAAAATAAGGTATTAGTTATTACTTTTTCTCTTGGATGTCACCGAATTGTACATGTAGAAACTGTTTGAGTCGGTGTACGTTCTGCTGTGTATGTTCTCAGCAACAAATAAGTTATCAAAGAAAAGAAAGAAAGAAAAGCAAGAAAGTCCTGGATGCTCAATCAGCCCTGCCCTGCCTAGCGCCTCCAGGCCTGAGGCCTAGCATCCTGCAGGTGCAGCCTCACCGCCTGTACACTCCACTGCCTTCCTTCTTTCCCCAAGGGCAGTGATCACCTTCTCCCTCTGCAGCCCTCTCATCGTCTCCCTCCCGCCCCCCAACCAGGAGGCCAGCATGAGCCTCGTTCAGGAGACTGAGCTCCTGAGCCTAGGAGGAGGAGGCCTGGTGGCGCGGTGGTTAATCACAACTGAAACATCGGTGGTTCAAACCCAGCCGCTCTGGAGGAGGAAGGATGCGGCACTCTGCTTCCTTAAAGATTACAGCCTTGGAAACCCTGTGGGGCAGTTCTAGTCTGCACTGGAAGGTCACTATGAGTCAGAACTGGCTCCACAGCAATGGGCTTCATTTGTTTGTTTCTGTGGCGCCTGGTAGACAGGTGACTGTTTTCCACAGTGACTTCAGAGAGGGCCAGAGGGAGCACATCAGATTCAAAGGGCCTCTTTGTGACTGGCGCTCCAGCCCTGGCCTCGGGGTCAGCGGCCTGGGATTTCAATTCCACACTATTCTGCTATGATATGGGGTCAAGATACCAGGTTCCAGTGGTCCGGACCCACCAGCTGCTCCATGGGAGAAAGCTGTGGCAGTCTGCTTCTGTAAAGATCACAGCCTTGGAAGCCCGAAGGGGCAGTTCTACTCTGTCCTATAGGGTCGCTCTGAGTCGGAATCCAACTGAAGGCCGTGGGCTTTAGGGTCTTCTAGGACATGGAATGAGGGATATCATTGCTGATGTCAGATGAGTCTTGGTTGAAAGCAGAGAGTACCAGAAAGATGTTTACCTGTGTTGTATTGACTATGCAAAGGCATTCGATTGTGCGGATCATAACAAATTATGGATAACATTAGGAAGAATGGGAATTCCGGAACACTTAATTGTGATCATGAGAAACCTGTATGTAGACCAAGAGGCTGTCATTCAAACAGATCAGGTGGATTCACCTATCACAACAACAAGACATTGCTTAAATAGAGAGATAGATAGCTGCCATCCAGTTGACTCCAACTCGTGGTGACTGTGTACAACACACGGAAACCTTGCATGGTCACCCTCACGATCACCAGCACGTTCCAGTCCATCATTGTGGCTATCGTGCCAATCCATCTCATCAAGGGTCTCCCTCACCCTCACTGGCCCTCTACTTCATCAAACATGATGTCCCCCTCCTGCAATTGATCCCACTTGATGACGTGTGTCCAAAGACAGCAAGTCAGACGGTACTCTGTGGTGATTTATAAGGTTGTCAGTAGCTAATTTTCAGAAGTAGATCACCAGTCCTTCATTTTGAGGTGCCTCTAGGTGAACTTGAACCTCCAACCTTTCGGTTACAGCCAAGCACGTTAACCTTTTGCACCACCCAGGGACTTCTCTAATCTCTATAGCCTACATTATGACCCTGCGGGATGAAGAAAGTTGTTAGAAGCCCAGAAATCAGAGCGTTGGGAGTTCACTAGCACTGAGCTTATGCACATACCAATTCAACCACATGCAGGCACACACCCTCTTGATCTGGCTCGTGCACCCTCCAAGCGCTTACACGAACACATGCCTATTTCTGTGGGTTCTTTGCATTTAGACTTAGCTCTGGTTTTCAGGCAGCAAGTGGGTTTCACATTACATACCTCCATCTCTGTTCTCTGTCCTCAAAGGAGGAACAAGAGGGCCACTTCTATGGGAGAAATTGACAACTGTGAAATCTCTACCTGTCTTGGTTATCCAGTGCTGCTATAACAGAAATACCACAAGTGGACAGCCTTAACAAAGAGAAGTTTATTCTCTCACAATCTAGGAGGCTAGAAGTTAAGAATTCAGGATGCCAGCTCCAGGGGTAGGCTTTCTCTCTCTATCAGCTCTGGGGAAAGGTTCTTGTCATCAATCTTCTGCTGGTCTAGGAGCTTCTCAGGTGCAGGGACCCTGGATCCAAAGGACACGCTATGCTCCTGGTGCTTCTTCCTTGTTGGTACAAGGTCTTCATGTTTCTCTGCTCGCTTCTCTCTTTTATATCTGAAAAGAGATTGGCTTAAAACACAGTCTAATCTTGTAGATTGAGTCCTGCCTCATTAACATAACTTCCAGTAAGCTTGCCTCGTTAACATCATCGAGATAGGATTTACAACACAAAGGAAAGTCACATCAGATGACAAAATGGTGGACAAACAATGGTAAGAATCATGGCCTAGCCAAATGGGTATGTATATTTTTGGAGGACACAATTCAGTTCATGACATTACCTTAAAAACTGATTTTTTTCAAGGCTACTTTTTAAAATTTGGGTGAAAAGTATACACAACCAAAGAAAGTTAAATCTTTTCAATAATTTCTACATGTACTATTCAGTGACATCGGTTACATTCTTCAGGTTGTGCTATTGTTCTCGCTATCCTTTTCTATATTCTTCCACCACCAATATCTAAAACTTACTGCCCCCTAAGCTTCCCATCCCACCTTTCTAGTTGTACACAACCAAATACCCCATGAAATTTGTTTCCTTGGTTTGGAGGTTTAGGGTCATGGTTTCAAGGGACATCGCAATCAATTAGCCTAATATTGTTTCTCAGTACTTCTGTTCTACCTCCTGGTTTGTTACGTAGCGCCTGAGGTTCTTAAAAGCTTGCAAGCAGCCATCCAAGGTACAACAATTGGTCTCCATTCACCTGAAGCAGCAGAGGAAGAGGGAGCGTCAAGAATATTAAGAGGAAATTGAATGCATGTCTGGTTGTCTCCATGAACAACTGCCTCCTTTGCTATGAGACCAGAAGAAAGGATGGTGCCTGGTTACTATTGCCAAACATTTTGATCAAAGATTATAGATGAATCCTAATCAAAAGGGGAAAAAATGCGGATGGAACAGAATTTCAAATTCTCAGTGGAATCCAGACTTTCTGGAGCCATCAAGGCTGGATAAGCCCCCGAAACTATTGCCCCAAGATAATCTTTAAACCTTAAACCTTAAGCCAAAAATATCCCCTGATGTCTTATTTGAACCAAAAGATAGTTTAATTAGTAGAGTATGTCTGCTTTGAGCGTTGTGCTTTTTTAAATAATTTTCTCTGTGAAATCAAGGCTACTTTTACATCTATCTTCATGATTCTCACTCACAGCAACCCTGTATGACTCAGGGTAGAACAGCGCTCCATAGGGTTTTCAATGGCTGTGACCTCTCAGAAGTAGATCGCCAGGTCTTTCTTCCAAGGAGCCTGGGGTATATTTGATGCCAACCTTTCTGTTAATAGCTGACTGCCTAACTGTTTTTGCCGCCCAAGGACACCTTAGCATTAGGAACCTGAAGTAATATCAGATCAGTTTTCAAGCAGCCCATTTCACGTTCTTGAAAGGAGGCTGTTGGTGCAATGTATTGCCTCATGCTCACTTCACAGGCTTGTATGGCGCCAGGCACTGCTAGGCATGGGATCAGGAAGATGAGTAAATCCCTCCTGTACCTGCCCCTAAAGGACTGGACAGTCTATTAGGGCAAGACAGACACATAATCAACTGTTGTTGTTGTTGTTGGGTGCTGTCGAGTTGATTCTGACTCACAGCGACCCCATGTGACAGACTAGACCTACTCCATAGGGTTTTCTTGGCTGTATCCTTTACAGAAGCAGATCACCAGGTCTTTCTCCTGCAGAGCCCCCGGGTGAGTTCAAACTGCCAACCTTTTAGTTAGCAGCCTAGTGTTTTACTAGCGTGCCCTGAATAGATCTGTCAAGGTGGTGTCAGCAAAATAATTATCATTAAGGAATTGTCTCAAAGCACTTGATGCTGAGCCGTCACAGGAGCTGACAGGAAATAGAAGAATGAAGGAATCTACTTCTTTTGGTCACGCTTAGTTGGACAGACGTTTCATTGAAACAAAGACAATGACACTATTGATTGGTTCTTGAATTCCTCATCATGAGCGACTCCACAGTATCAGATTTGTTAAGTACAAGCTGACCCAGGGCATCCCATGTGTGAGAAAGACCTCTGCTCCTTGGAAACGCACAGCCAAGTAAAAGTACGACAAGCAAACAGACACTCCAGAAAGTGTCCATCTCTCAAGTTAGAAAATAAAAAATGGAAGCAGGCCTGAGGGATCATTTTTCACCTACTACGTTGTACAAGGAAACCCTGATGGTGAAGTGGCTAAAAGCTATGGCTGCTAACCAAAAGGTTGGCAGTTCGAATCCACCAGGCACTCCTTGGAAATGATATGGGGCAGTTCTACTCTGTCCTATAGGGTCAGCAACAGGTTTGGTTATTTATTTATTTATTTTTAGGTTGTTAAAAAGGAGCCCTGATGGCGCAATGGCTAAGTGCTCAGCTGCTAACCAAAAGGTTGGCTGTTCGAACCCACCAGTGGCTCCAAGGTAGAAAGACCTGGCAGTCTGCTCTCGTAAAGATTACAACCTAGAAAATCCTATGGGGGCAGTTCTCCCAGGGGTGTACAGAAGAGAACAGAAACAATCAAAGCTATAGGCTACCAAAATCTTTCTGGGCCCACGTTATTTTAATTGTATTTAAATATATTTATACACTATAGACACCATTGATATCCCTCACATCCCCTAAATGTCCATTTTCTCCTGCTGTTCGAACTTTGGTGGGAAGTTTGAAAAGACCTGTTTTCAGAAATGAAGTCAACAGAAGCCGAAATCTCTCGGGTGAAGAGCATTGCTACAGGTTTGTATCACAATCCCCAAACTGGACATAACAAGCCACTGTTTATTTGTCGAATATTTACTGAGCACCTTCTGTGTGTCGAGCATTGTGCTATGGGCTGGGGACATAGTGGTGAAAACCATTACAGACCGTGCAAAGAGCCTGTGGCCCCAACTGGCGAATGGTTTTTTAATAATTATTATTTTTTCATTTTTTGATGAAAATATACATAACAAAACATACTCCCACTCAGCATTTTCTACATGTACAGATGTCATAGTTGTTACATAGACTTTAATATTGGTTATAGTCTTCTCAATGTGTCAACATTCTTGCTATCTCTACCCATATTGTTTCACCACCCGTAACTTAGACTCTCTGTCCCCTAAACTCTTCTCTGTATTTTAGAGTTACTGTTGTCAGTTGAGTGGAAATACTGGTGGCTTGGTGGTTAAGAGCTACAGCTACTAACCAAAAGGTCAGCAGTGTGAATCCACCAGGCGATCCTGGGAAACCCTATAGGGCAGTTCTACTCTGTGCTATAGGGTCGCTGTGAGTCACACTCAACTCGATGGCGATGGGTTGGATTTTTTGTTGGTTGGTTGTCAGTTTGGTCTCATATAGATAATTCTTTAAAAGAGTGTCATGCTTAAGGCAAACATTCTTTCCTAGCTGAGCTAAACTGATAGTTTCAGTTCAAGGCTTAAAGATTATCTCAGGGCAATAGATTCAGGGGTTCCCGAGTCACAATGGGTCCAGTAAGTCTAGTTTCTACAAGAATTTGAAATTCTGTTCCACATTTTTCCTCTTTTGATCAAGATCCAGCTGTTGGGTCCTTGATCAAAAATTGGCAAATGTTTTAATAAATTATATTATCTTAACATATTTGCATAAGATGCAGGCAGTAAGATAATAATTAAGAAAAACATAAATATAACTTAAAATCCATAAAGCTTAATTTAAAATGGTAGATACACTACATTATCACTATTTTAAAATATGCATGTGGGTCGGCTTTTGTCTGTTCTGCACACTTCTGTATCCCTGGTGCCTAGAATACTACGTGGCAGGTAGTAAGTGCTCAGTGGTATTTGTTGAACTGAAGGACTGTATCGGGGACTGCAAGGTTATGTTGCAAAAAAAAAAAAAAGAAAAAGAAAGACCATTGTTGTATTTAGGTAAGGGGATCAGGAGTGTTTTTTACCCCTCTCTTTTCCAAAATTTTCTTATATATAGTTGTTACTGCCATTTGTTGAAAAATAAGTTTAATTTTTAAAAAAAGGAAGTCCTAGACCATATAGCAAGGGAATGAAAATCTTAAAGAAATTAAAAATACGAGGAATATAACTCGGGGATCTCTGCAGTGCTGAGAGGTGGTCGGACTGATTGGTCTCTCTTGGTCATGCTTGTTCCTTTTCCCTCATCCCTTGTGCTGGAGGCACTAGAGAGGTATTAGGAGGCTGTTGGAAAGGTCCAAGTGAGAAATGAGGAGGGTCCAAACTAGGAAAGTGACAGGGTGCCCAGGAGGGGGGCAGAATCGAGAGACTTCCTCATCTTCTTATGCCCATTTCTTCTGCTCCAATCTCCCTGACACTACACAAGCTTCTGGACTCCTTTCTTTCCCTTGTTCTTCTGGAAGCTCATGGGACTTTTTCTCCCACGTTTGGGTGACTTCTAGACAAGTTTAGGCAAACTCATCTTGGAGAAAGATCTGGTATGGCCACTGAGCTGAGACAGGAAGACGAAACTTCTACCTGTCCTGGCCAAATGACATGTCCATGCAAGCAAAACCCAAATTGAACTCGTTTTTTTTTTTTTTTTTTGGCTAGGGGGACTTTGAAGAACAGAAATTTATTGTCTCACAGTTCTGGAGGCTAGGAATCTGAATTCAGGGAGTGGGCAGGGCCAAGCTCTGTCTGTCCGCTCTAGAGGAAGATCCATCCTTGTCTCTTCCAGTTTCTGGTAGCCCCAGGCATCTCTTGGCGTTACTTGACTTGTAGCTGAGTTTTCACATAGCTTCTCCTCCTGTGTGATGTCTGTTCTCCTCTTTTATAAGACACCACTCAGAAGGGATTAAGATCCACCCTACTCTGCTATGACCTCCTTAACTTAACTGGTCACATATTACATGAAAGACCCTATTTCCAAATAAGGTCATGGATTAGAATTTCAACATATCTTTTTTTGGGACGCAATTCAATCCATAACATTATCAGGTCTAATAAGGAGCAGGGGCACTCAGGTGGTGCAAATGATCAATGCACTCGGCTGCTAACTGAAAGGTCAGAGGTTCAAGTCCACTCAGAGCTGCCTCAGAAGAAAGGCCTGGTGATCTAATTCTGAAAAATCAGCCATTGGAAACCATATGGAGCACAGTGCTAACTCTGACACACATGGGGTCACCATGAGTCGGAGTCGACTACACCCAAAATGAACTCTTAATATTCAACAACCCCTCATTGCTTAGTCATGTGGCTCAAATCAGAAATCTGGTATTTCTTCTTTACAGCTTCCTTCTGCTCATTCCTCGCTAGCATACACATGGCCAATCCATCCTCAAGTCTTATAGATTCTACTGAAAAATATGTCTCTCAAATTCTTCTACTCTGTCCACCCTACAGCCACCAACCATTGAAGCCCCAGAAATTCTTGCCGGGATTTCTGCAACACCTCCTAACCGGTCTCACTGTCTACTCTTGGCCTTTTGGATATTCTCTACATAGTAGCCAAACAGATCTTGTTTAAAACACTAATCAGACCATGTCACTCTCTTGCTTCAAGTCACCTTCAATGGTGACTAAGAATTTTACTTAGGATAAAATATAGAATCCTCAACATGGGATATGTTGTTGTTGTGTGCCATTGAGTTGATTCTGACTCATGGTGACCCCACGTGACAGAGTAGAACTGCCCCACAGAGTTTTCTAGGCTGTAATCTTAACAGGAGCAGATCGCCAGGTGGTTCTCCTTCAGAGCCGCTGGGTGGGTTCTAACTGCTGACCTTTCTGTTAGTAGCCAGGTGCTTAACCATTGTGCCACCAGGGCTTCTTACATGGAGGATTCTGCTTAAATTCTGCCCCTGCTTACTTCTCCAGTCCTTCTTTCTCTGGTACCCCCTCACTCTGCTTGCCATACTGGCCTTCTTTCATGCCAAGTCCTTCCATGCCTCAGGGCCTTTGCACATACTGCTTTCATCCTAGAATGCTCATGTCCCTACTCTTAGCCTAAATAATAACCATTCATTCTCCTGTTCTTAGCTTAAATGTTGTTATGTCCTTAGAGGGTCTTTCTAACCTCTTCATATAGTTTAGAAACTTCTGCTACACTTGCTGATATCACTCAGTACTTTTCTTTCATTCAATTATCTAAATGTATAAATTTGCTGTTTACTTGTGTGATTATTGGTTTAATGTCTGTCTCCCCCAACAGCCTGTAACTTCTATGAGGGCAGAGGCCATGTCTGTTTGTTCACCCATGTTCACCCACCCAGTATCTAGCAAGGTACTTGGGTCATGGCAAGCTCTTTACACATATTTGTTGAATGAATGATTAAATGAACAAACCTAGCTATCGTTCAAATCACAAGAAACTTGTGATGGTTAAGGTTATGTGTCAACTTGGCTAGGCCATGATTCTCAGTAGTTTGGCAGATATTATGTAATCATCTTCCATTTTGTGATCTGATGTGAACAGCCAATCAGTTGAAAGGGGAGTTTCCTTGGGAGTATGGCCTGCATCCAATATATATGGATTCTCTGGCAAAGCTCGCCCTCTCTGGACATGAGCCAGCAACCTGCAGTCTGACCTGCAGATTTTGGGTTCGTCAGCCCCTGTAACAACGTGACTCAGGAGAAGCCTCCAGCCTGATGTCTGACCCATGGATTTGGGACTTGCCAGCCTCCACAACTGCACGAGCCATTTCCTTGAAATAAATCTCTCTCTCTCTCTCTGTATATATATATACACACACACTTCACTGGTTTTGCTCCTCTAGAGAACTCAGCCTAAGACAAATATTTTCTGGTTGTGCCCTTAATCTGTTGAATCCAAATTTATTCAAGTGTTGCATAATGAAGAGTAACAGAGACACATCATAATTCTTTTGTTAACATGGAGGATGCATTCCAAGGACATACTTCTTTGCTCAAGAGCTCATTCCTCGAGATAGAAATATAGCAGGCAATCAGATGTGGCCCAGGGTGGCAGAGACGGGTTTGTCCTGGAAACATCATTAAATACTTTATAAATTAGGCAATTTCAGGCTGCAAGGGATAAAGACGTGCTCAGTTTGACTCAGTTAATGGAGGCCTATCAGTTAGGACTCTTAATATTGCATGTGACAGAGAATCCGAGTCACACCTCCTTAAACAACAAAGAGAATTGCTTGGCTTCATAAATTCAAAGCCTAGAGACATGGCGGTCTTTCTCCAGGCTGGGCTTGATTCTGTGGACCAGTGATGTCACCAAGGTCCCTCTGTTCCTCCATCTCTGATCTGCCATCCCTGTGTTCTTTATCCTTAGGTTGTACGTGGTCCCCACGGCCACCGAGGTTCTCACTGTATGGCAGCAGAAAGGCTGCAGCCCTCCAAAGCAAAACACACATTGCCTTCAAGTCGATTCTAACTTATGGCAGCCCATGTGCTACACAGGAGAACTGCACTCCATAGAGTTTTTATGGCTGTGACCTTTCAGAAGTAGATCACCAGGCATTTCTTGCACAGCATTGCTGGGTGAATTTGAACTGCCAACTTCTAGACTAGTGAAAAAAAAGAAAAACCAAACCAGTTGTTGCTGAGTCGATTCCGACTCATGGCAACCCTATAAGACAGAGTAGAACTGCCCCATAGGGTTTCCAAGGGGCAGCCGATGGATTTGAACTGCCAACCTTTTGGTTAGCAGCCAAGTTCTTAACCACTGGGCCACCAGGGCTCTATAGTTGAGTGCAAATTGTTTGTGCTACCCAGGGACCTCGCAGCTGGTCCAGACCTCATATGCTCGCACCCAGAGAAGAGAGTGCCTCTCTCCCAGTTGTTTCCACTGTGATCCCCAAACCCGACTGATCAGCCAAATCATATGACAAACTAATTCCTAGCACCCCAACTTGGCACCTCCACTCCCAAACTCAGTGTATCGGATGTACAGCCCGAGACTCTGCAATTTAATTTAATTTTTTTTTTTTAACGGAAAACTATAAAGAAGAAAACATAATTGTCCCGTAATCCTGCCATACAGAAAATACTGATTGAAGTTTGCAAGTAATCAATGCCCAGAGTGAGAAAATCAGATGAGATGTAGAAATGTCTCTTCCATCTCTGGTCGCTTCTCCCAAAGGCAGTCACTGTTAACACCTTCTTGTATATTTTCCACTTTGAAAAAAAAATGTGCACATAAACCAAAATATATGATGTTCTGGTTAGGTGCTATGGAGTTGATTCTGACTCATAGCGCCCCCATGTGAGAGAGTAGAAATGCCCCATAGGGTTTTCTAGGTTGTAATCTACAGGGTCACTGTGATTCGGAATCCATGCAATGGCAATGGGTTTTTTTGTTCGTTTTAAACTTTATGGAAGTAGATTGCCAGGTCTTTCTCCCGCGTAGCTGCTGGGTGGGTTTGAACCACTGACCTTTCAGTTAGCAGCCGAGCACTTAACCATTGCACAAGCAGGCCTCCTTCAAAATATGTAACCAAACCCAAACCCGTTGCCGTCCAGTCAATCCTGACTCATAACGACCCTATAGGACAGAGTAGAACTGCCCCATAGAGTTTCCAAGAAGTATCTGGTGGATTCGAACTGCCGACCTTTTGGTTAGCAGCCATAGCACTTAACCACTACACCACCAGGGTTTCCTCAAAATATATAGGCATATTATTTTTAAAACTTTAGGTAAATGAGATCATATTGTTTACATGTATTACATTTCTTCTGCTTCTTGCTGTTTTCACTTCACAATATAACTCAGAGACTGCACTAGATTAGTAAATGGAGTTCCTCGAAATTCTTTTTAAAAGGACAATGTGGCATACTTTATTTAACTGGAATTCTGTTGATGGACATGTTTGATGTTACAGAAACCACGCCGCAGCGGACATTCTTCTTCTGTCTCTCTTTTTTTAATATTTTGTTGAGTTTTTAGTGCAAGTCTACACAGCAAATTAGGTTCCCATTTAACAATTTCTACACATACTGTTTCGTATCATTGGTTACATTTTCTGTATTTCATCAACACTCTCATTATTTTTGTTCTGGTTGTTCCGTTTCCATTAATCTAGCTTTCCGGGCCCCCCGACTTTCTCATCTTTGCTTTAGGGGAAATGTTGATCCTTTGGTCTGATACAGATGATTTTTTAAAGGAGCACTGTACGCATGGGAGATTGTTTATTTTATGAGCCAATTTGTTATTTAGCTAAAAGGTGACCTCTGGGAGTAGTTTCAGTTCAAAGTTTAAAGGGTATCTCAGGGTGATAGTCTCGGGGGTTCCCCAGGTCTCTGCAGTCAACTCTCAGCAGTGGGGTTGCCGGCTCCAAGACTTCTTGTTGTCATTGTTGTGGATGTTTTTAGCTGCCATTGAGTCAGCCCCCAACTCATGGCAACTGCATGCACAGCTGAACAAAATGCTGCCCAGTCCTGTGCCATCCCCATGATCAGTCACAGGTCAGACTGTTGTGATCCATCGGGTTTCCATTGGTTGAGTCTCAGAAGTAGATTGCCAGGCCTTTCTTCCGAGTCTGTCTTACTCTGTGTCATGGATTGAATTGTGTCCCCCTAAAAATGTGT
The DNA here is from genome assembly GCF_000243295.1 of Trichechus manatus latirostris. NCBI lineage: Eukaryota > Metazoa > Chordata > Mammalia > Sirenia > Trichechidae > Trichechus > Trichechus manatus. The sequence continues at coordinate 2,587,776 of NW_004444054.1, forward strand.
TTATCAGTTTGGCTGGGCCGTGATTCCCAGTATTGAGTGGTTGTCCTCCATTTTGTGATTGTAATTTTATGTTAAAGAGGATTAGTGTGGGATTGTAACACACTTACTAAGGTCACATCCCTGATCCCATGTACAGGGAGTTTCCCTGGGGTGTGGCCTGCACCACCTTTTATCTTACAAGAGATAAAAGGAAAGGGAAGCAAGCAGAGAATGGGGGACCTCATACCACCAAGAAAGCAGTGCTGGGAGCAGAGTGCTTCCTTTGGACCCAGGGCCCCTGCGGGGAGAAGCTCCTAGTCCAGGGGAAGACTGATGAGGCGGCCAACAGAGAGAGAAAGCCTTCCCCTGGAGCTGACGCCCTGAATTCGGACTTTTAGTCTACTTTACTGTGAGGAAATAAACTTCTCTTTCTTAAAGCCATCCACCTGTGGTATTTTTGTTATAGCAGCACTAAATGACTAAGACAGTCTGGAAGCTCTGCTGAAACCTGTCCAGCATCACAGCAGCACGCAAGTGTGTTGGCTGTACATGAGGTGCACTGGCCAGGAATCGAACCGGGGTCTCCCTCACGGAAGGTGAGAATTCCACCACTGAACCACCGCTGTCCCCAGGTTCAAGGCTAAGTGCACTCCACTGAGTTTCCCTTGCCCAGTCCCTCTCACCATGTGAAACTTCACAGATGCTGCTCTTTATTATACGGGGGTGTGTTATAGTGGTGCCGGGGCTGGGGACTGGGAATCCGTGTTTTTAAAAGTTCATCGTGTGATTCTAAGGCCACCTGGGTGGAGCAAACGGTTAAGCGCTCAACTATTAGCCAAAAGGATGGTGGTTCGAACCTAGAGGTGCCTTGGAGGTCAGGCCTGGCAATCTGTTTCCAAAAGGTCACAGCCATGAAAACCCTATGGAGCAGTTCTACTCTGTCACATGGGGTCACCATGAGTCAGAATCAACCCAATGGCATCCAACAATGCAACAACAAAGTCCACCAGGAGTCCCTGGGTGGTGCAATCTGTTAAGTGCTGGACTACTAGCCTAAACGTTGGTGGTTTGAACCCACACAGAGGCACCTCAGAAGAAAGGCCTAGCAATCTGCTTCCATCCCTCTGGGGCAGTTCTACTCTGCACACATGGGGTCACCATGAGTTGGAGGGACTCCAGGGCAACTAACAGCAACGACAACATCTGATACTGAGACTTAGGCAGGTGTAAGCACTACGGCCCCACCATGCTGCGCGAGGTGCCCGAGCTCCACAAATGCTGCCTTCATCGCCCTCGCCACCAAGACTGGTAGGGGATGGCTCACCAACACTGGGCATGACGAAACTTCATCATCTTTGCTGATAGGGTTCATGACAAAATAGCCTAGCTGTGTTGTTTGGGTTAAGGCTGAACGTCTCTTCAGATGTTTACTTCATGTGCGTTGCTTTTTCTTGCTCGGCCAGTTCAGATCCTCTGCCCAGCATTTGTTGGGCTGTTTGTATTTTCCTCCTTAACAGGAGCTCTTTGTAAATTGAAGAAACTGTGCTTGTTTGTCTGCATTCCAAACATTTTGCCCTTGTTTATTACTTGTCTTCTGACTGCTTTATGGGACTTTGCTGTTGTTCTGCGCACGTGTGTTTTAGCGACACTGAAGGTTATTGTTTGTTTTGCTTTGTTTTAGAGTGGTCAGATTTTTAACTCTTTTTCTCATATGCCAAGTGTGGGAGTCTCTACCTTTCAGGATATCGATAAGGAGTGGATGCAGACCTGCCCTAGGGGTTTCACAATCGGGTGGGAAGAGAAGTCTATACATGAAAGAGAGCTAGTGAGAAAGGAAGGAGCCCTGGTGGCACACTAGTTAAGCACTTGGCTGTTAACAGAAAGCTTGGTGGTTTGAATCCACCCAGTGGCTCCACAGGAGAAAGACCTGGCGATCTGCTCCCGGAAAGATTACAGCCAAGGAAACCCTATGGGGCAGTTCTACTCTGTCACATGGGGTTGCTATGAGTCAGAATTGACTCGATGGCACCCACCAACAGTGACAAGGGGCCACAGCTGAGAAGTTCTCAACGAGCAAAGCCGACTGGATGGGGCCAAGTGCTGCCCAGCGCACAGCCCTCTTCCAGGGTCCTTGTTGAGGGCAGTGGGGGTGGCACAAGGCAGTAGAGGGTACAGGTGAAGAGAAGCTACACAAGGTAGAGGAAAGGCAGCCACACCAAGCAGGGGGTGTCTAAGGTGTTGGCAGGGCAGTAGAAGCAAAGCCAGTGAACTGAATCAACCCAATTGCCAGGATCACGAACACTGGGTGAAGTGAAATGACCCAGTCTCAAGAGTGGTCTTGGAGCCATTAGTTCCCAGCCGAACCCCCAGAGTCCCAAAGCCTGGCTGAAGGGCTGGTCCTGCTGCCTTTGGCGCCTGCCATGAGGTGGACATTCCTCCTCTCTTTAGATCTTGTCCAGCCTTAAATAATCAAGTACACAAATAAAAAGAGCACTCGAGTCCATTTCTGCTCCTTGCAACCAAAGATCCTGATTCACGTGGAGATGTGACAATTCAGGGAGTCCCTGGATGGTGCAAAACACTCAGCTGCTAACTGAAAGCCTGGAGGTTCAGGTCCACCCAGAGGAACCTCAGAAGAAAGGCCCGGCAATCTGCCTCTGAAAAAATCAGCCATTGAAAACCCTATGGAGCACAGTTTACTCTGACACACATGGGGTCTCTATGAGTTGGAGTTGACATGATGACAATTGGGTTCTGGGTAGGAATTCAGAGAAAAGTGAGATTTCCATGGGACTGAGTAGGGAGGGGTCTGACACCTCCATGAGCATGTGGGAGGCTAGAGCCACATTACAAAAGTCCTTCAATGCCAGGCTGAGTTGAGACTTTTTTTCTGCAGGAAATAGGGAGAGCCTGGAGGTGTCTAGGCAGGGGGCCAAAATTGGCCTGCCAGCTCTGGGTATGGTGGGTTGGGAGGGACAGAGCCCAGAGGAAGCTGTTCCAACAACCAGGACCGGGATGAGGGTAGCGGCAGTGGGAATGAGGAGACATGGCAAGGAAGAACAGATAGGACTTGGTGACCAGACAACAAAGATGAAGGAGAAGCTGGCTCTGTGGCCACCGTGGTTCTTTCTCTGCTCCCTGGCATCTCCAAGCCTTCAATGTCACAACCGCTGAAGAGTAGAAGTCAGTGGTTGAAGGGAAGAGAGGTGAAGGTCGTCACTTTCTGGCCCCTTCTCCATCCCTGGGTCTCAGCGCACCTTGTAAGGCCGATGCCAGAATCTGGAGGTCTCTGCCTCAGGAATTCAGTCTCATGAAAAGTTACAAAAGCCACACTTTCCCCCAATGAGAAGGCTCAAGCAATAGTGCTATGGTGACAGCTTAAATCCGAGGGTGTGGTGGCAAGGGGAGAATCTCAGCTCTCACAGGTCTGCATGGCACAGGTTGTCCGTGAGCGCCAGGAGGGAGTCAGTGGGTGGGCGCCATTGCTTTATTTATGGAGAGAGTCAGCTGAGCTAATTGCTTCTCCAGAAGCCTCAGAAAAGTGTGCCCAAATTATGCCTTCCAGCTTTCCATGCACCTACAAGCAAATTCTTTGGAGCTGTGCATTCTCAGAAAAATTGAGCTCCTTATTATGAAGAAAAAGCAACTACTCTCCAAAATTTTCTCCAATCTAGAAGAGAGACTGATTTCATAGCACAGACTATGCCCCTGACATTTTCCCCTGACCTGGAGCTGTGCCCATCTGTATTCAGCCTTGCTCAATCCTGCTATTTTCTTCTTAAATAAAAAAATTGGAGTAACATTCAGTACATTCAAAAGAATCCATAAGGAGTCCAACAAGGATGGCGCGAATGGTTAAGCACTCGTCTACTAACTGAAAGGCTGGCAATCGGAGCCCACCCAGAGATGCTTTGGAAGATAGGCCTGGCAATCTGCTTCTAGAAGGTCACAGCCTTGAAAACCCCATGGAGCAGTTCTTCTCTGACACTTGGGGTCGCCAGGAGTAGAAATCAACTCCCTGGCAACTAACTACAACATTAATCCCCCACCCTGATAAAACAAAACAAACACAGAACAAATGAGAGAAATTCAAGTTAAAACTGCTATGAAAAAAAAGAATCCAATGATATTTACGTATTATGAATTCAATAATATTATATGATTATGAAGAATAATAAGGAGCCCTGGTGTTGCAGTAGGTAAGCGGTCAGCTGCTAACCAAAAGATTAGTAGTTCGAACCCACTAGCTGCTCTGCGGGAGAAAGATGTGGCAGTCTGGTTACGTAAAGATTATGGCCTTGGAAACCCTATGGGGCAGTTCTACTCTGTCCTATAGGGTTGCCATGAGTCAGAATCGACTTGACAGTAATAGGTATGAAGCATAATAATAAAATGAATGCTTATAACCCATCCGTTGTGGATTGAATTGTGTCCCCCAAAAAAGATATGCTGAGGTCCTACCCCCCTGTACCTGTGAATGTGACCTTGTTTCGGGAACTGGAATTTTTCTTTTGTTATCTGTTAAATTAAACAAGGTCATACCCGAGTAGTCTGGGTCCTAATCCTAATCCCTTCTGAGTGGTGTCTTATAAAAGGGGAGGACAGTCATGTAAACGGAGACACACACGGAGGAAGATACATCTACAAACAGCAAAGGAACGCCAAGGATTGCTGGCAGCCAGAAGCTGGGATAGAGGCATGGAACATTTCCTCTCTCAGAGCCCTCAGTGGGAAGTGACATGGCCAATATCCTGATCTGGACTTGTAGCCTCCAGAACTGTGAGACAATAGAGTTCTGTTCTTTAACGCCACCCACGTTGTGGCATTTTGTTAGGACAGGCCTAGGAGAGCAGACAAGTCCTGACTTTACCCCAGGACCTGGGAACGTGACCTTGTTTGGAAGTAGGGTCTTTGAAGATACTATCAGTTAACATGAGATCATACTGGAGGAGAGTAGGCCCTAATCCAATATGAGAAATGTCCTTATAAAGAGAAGAGACACAGACCGAGATGCAGGGGACAGACGGCCACGTGCAGATGGAGGCAGAGTGGAGTGATTGCGGCCGTCACCGGAAGTGAGGAGAGAGGCCTGGACCAGATTCTCCCTCAGAGCCTTCAGGAGGAATCAACATGGCCAACACCCTGATTCAGACTCCTAACCTCTGAAAAAGTGAGACCATAAATTTCCATTGTTATAAGTTACCCAGAGCCCTGGTGGCACAGTGGTTGAGAGCTTGGCTGCTAACCAAAAGGTCAGCAGTTCAAATCCACCAGCCTCTCCTTGGAAGCCCCACAGGGCAGCTCTACTGTGTCCTGTAAGGTCGCTATGAGTCGGGATCGACTTGACAACAACGAGTTTGTTTTTTTTGGTTGTAAGTCACTCAGTGTGTGATACTTTGTCACGATGGTGCTAGGAAAGAATACATTACCACCCGACTTAAGCCCTGAAGTATTACCAGTACTTGCAAAGGCGCCTGGGCACCATCTTTTGGTTTAAGTATATATTTCTACATGGATCAATTTGACTTTCTTTCCTCCATTTGATTCTAGTCTTCCTGAGGTCTGGGAATGCCTTTAAACTCTGACTTCACACCACCTGGCGTACTCCCACCCACAGCATTAAGTATACAATAAAAGTACGGTGAGAATAAATATGCAATGATGAATAATAGATCACTCGGAATTTCAAAACCAGTGACTACAGTTATCATACACTGTTCTAATCATGGCAACTCACGAAATTTTGGTGCAATTAGCCTTTTATTCTTAGTCATTTTAATTATGAAACAAATATGGAAATTTATGTTAATAGTATAGCTAAGCAAATTATCCAGTGCATTTGAGGAAGCACTCAGGCAAATTGGAAAATGGGATCTTAGCTCCGACAAAGAATTTCAGAAGTGGACTTAGAAACAGAATCCCTAAACACACAGTGAACTTGGCACCATAGACGCAGCTCTTTGGAGAGGGTCCATGAACATGAACGTGAACACATGTTGAGAGCTTCAGAGGGAAATGAATATTTTCTCCTAAGTTCCTGCTGAGCCTTTCGGATTCAGATCAGGGGCTATATCCTTGAGTTCTGCCAGAAGGGCTGCTTATGTGTTGAATTTCCCAAGGGTGTGGACTAAGCCAGAAGACCTTTGTCCCCAGCCTCTCCAGAAAGATAAGGAAAGGTATGGCTGCTGTCCAGCTGTTAATTATCATGCATGTTCTTATACTGTTATTTCTATAGTCCCATTGAAGGCTGGGGCACTGGTGGTGCAGTGGTTAAGTGTTCGACTGCCAACCCAAAAGGTCGGCAGTTCGACTCCATCAGCCCCTCCTTGGAAACCCTACGAGGCAGTTCTACTCTGCCCTATAGGGGCGCTAGGAGTCGGAATAGACTTGACAGCAGCGGGTTATTGAAGCCTACTGAGCCCTGGTGGTGCAATGGTTAAGTGCCCACCCAACAGCTCCAAAGGAGAAGGACCTGACAATCTGCTCTCATAAAGATTACAGCCTAGGAAATCATATGGGGCAGTTCTACTCTGTCACATGGAATTACTATGAGTCAGCATCGACTCTGTGGCAATGAGTTTGGTTTATTTTTTTGGTAATCTTCATGGAGGCAGACTGCCTCATCTTTTTCCCTTGGAGTGGCTGGTGGGTTCGAGCTACCGACCTTTCGGTTAGCAGCTGAGCTCTCAACCACTGCACCACCAGGGCTCCCGGTAAAGATCATAGCTTTGGAAACCCTACAGGGCAGTTCTACTCTGTCCTATAGGGTCTCTAGGAGTCGCAATCGATTTGATGGCGACGGGTTTAGTTTAATGGCCAATGATGCTGATTACATGTGTTTCTTAAACACTGTGTCAGAGACACAGAGCCCACATTCCTTTTTCCATGGGGTTCCCTCACACTCTACAGGTACTCCAGCACCTCTCTGCTCAAAACTTCCTGAAAAACTCCTCCCCAGCCACAGCCTGAGTACAAAAAGAAGCATCTGACAATGGCAGAACCCTTCCCACAGGCCAGAGGTAGGGAAGGAGACCCAGCTGAGACGGCAAAGCCCTCCATGATGCGGAAGCCAAGGCTTACTCGTGTGTGTTGTTGCTGTTGTGTGCCTTGGAGTTGATTCCAACTCATAGCGACAGTGTGTGACCGAGTACAACTGCCCCATAGGGCTTCCTAGACTGTGATCTTTATGGGAGCAGATCACCAGGTCTTTCTCCCGCGGAGCCTCTGGGTGGTTTGAACGCCAACATTTGGTTAGCAGCCGAGCACTTAACCACTGCGCCACCAGGGCTCCTTTACTCATGCCTTCTTTATTTCATCCCCACTGTTCTCTCTTCTGTGTCAGACATGAGCCTCTGCAGACAGAGCGCCAACCACAGAATCACCGGTTGGCGAGAACGGGACTTGCCGTGGAATGCAATGTGCTAAATGGCTGTGGGGTTCACTGTGTCTGCTCCAGTGATAAACTCTTTCTATCACCTGAGATGTAAAGCATCATCAGCTCCAAGTGGACCTCAAGGCCATAAATCGAATCATCACCAAGTATCATTTGTAATAATTCTCAGGAATACACCCTCCTTCCCTGGCCCAGGGCCATAGCTGAGTTTTCCTTAGCCTGTGGCTATGTCCATCAGCTCCCCCATTGCTGCCATCTCCTACCCTACACCCTCCCATGTCCTATCAAAACAATTTCCATAGCACCACTGAGGACTCAGAATAAACCCTCGAATACATTTTTTTAAATGTATATATATTAAAAAACAAAACAAACAAACAAAACGGTTGCCGTTGAGTGGACTCATGGCGACCCTATGTGTGCCAGAGTAGAACTGGGCTCCATAAGGTTTTCAGTGACTGATTTTTCAGAAGTAGATCACCAGGCCTTTCTTCCAAGATGCCTCTGGGTGGACTCGAACCGCCAGCCTTTTTGTTAGCACCCAAGCACGTTAACTGTTTGTACCACCCAGGGCTGGCTGTAACCTGGGCCTTGTCCCCTACTCAACCTACCCTTATAGCTTGTAGCCTCTCTCAGTGTTTCCTGGGAAGAGAGAAGGACGGCTTCAAATGAGATAAGGAAGGGGAGAAAACCAAACCAAACCCATTGCGGTGGAGTCAACTCCAACTCATGGCAACCCCATGTGTGCCAGAGTAGAACTGGGCTCCCTAGGGTTTTCAACAGCTGATTTTTCGGAAGTAGATCGCCAGCTCTTTCTTCTGAGGCATCTCTGGGTGGACTTGAGCTTCCAATCTCTCGGTTAGCAGCCGAGTGCATTAATAGTTTGCACCACCCAGGGACTCCAAGGAAGGTGAGAGCGACTGTGAAAAGCTACTCCCCCCTCAACACCAGAGGAGTTGATCTTACCCTGATTGTTTTTAACTCAAAGGCTAGCTGCTCTGGCCTGGCTTCCCATATTGCTCTCATGAAGCGTGGAAACACAATTCTGGGACTGTCAAAACAAGACCAGCAGACCCGACCTAGACAATGAACAGAAGTCAAGGCAGCCCACCCGCCACGTTCAGTCTCTCCCTGGTGTCTCGTCAGGACTTTTCGGCAGAAGCATGTCCCCCATTTCAGGCTGTGATATCACCCTAAGTAGATTGTTGTGCTGGGAACTCTTGATATGAGGCTGGAAGCTGTAATTATCCAGTGTATAATTTGGCTGCTAAATGGATTGTTTACAAAGGTGTGCATGATGAAATCACAGCACGGAGAGATGGCAGCAGACAGTCATAACCTCCGCTCCTCCATCCTAGCTCCCCGCCTGCCAGTCGCTGAGGCTGCAGCCCTTCCAGGCTCTGACCTTGCTGAGTCACCTGGGCCTCGTGTTCCTTGAAGTTTGGGAAATACCTGCCCTTCCTCCCTCAGGTATCACCTGATAATAAATCCCCGCGGAAGCAGACTCACCTTGACACAGGACAGATGAAGTTCTGTGAAGTCACAGGCCCCTGGGGTGAGCCTGGAAGGAAAATGAGCCCAGCGGAAGTCCCGGGAGCCCAGCAGGCTCCTGAATCTAGCCCTGCCACCTGTCCCCTTGCCCTTCCAGCTCAGAAGTCTGTGTGCTGACTCTGAGCCGGGGGCCCAGGGCCTTCCAGCTTGTTCTCTGGTGAGTTGGAGTCCAGTCCCTTCGGATGTGCTCACGTAGCTTCTAGATTGCTGCCACGTGGAAACAGGAAGCCCAGGTCAAAGTTACAGGGCCACATTCCAGGTGAGGGCCACAGGTGCACCTCACAGCCAGGTGGGGCGAGGGTCAGCTCGCTGCATAGTCTCAGGGAACCACGAAGGGACCAGACCTGGAGCAGGAGCTGTTACAAATTTTTACCCACAATTTAAAGAAGGGACTTAGGGACGGTCCCATTAAAGTTACCTGGAACATAAATAGGAAAAAGACAAGTGGGGTATTCATCTCCCTGCCCGAAGTCTGACAGGTCGAGAAGACTTTCTAAGATTAGAGAAATGCCTTGTCAAAGACAAAATAACACCCAGTAGGGACAGGAAAGGTGGTCCATTGGGGAAACTGCAAAAAAACTTGTTGTTTGGTGCCGTCAAGTCGATTCTGACTCAGAGCCACTCTATGCGACAGAGTAGAACTGCCCCATAGGGTTTCCTACGCTGTAATCTTTACAGGATCAGATCACCAGGTCTTTCCCCCATGGTATCACTGGGTGGATTTGAACCACCAACCTTTTGGTTAGCGGCTCCAAGCAAAAAAACTGAAGGCATAAAGTATGAATAGTGGGTTAAAACATAAAAAGACACAGGTTGTTGTCAGGGGCCATCGGGTCGGTTCCCACTCATAGCGACCCTATGTACAACAGAACAAAACACTGCCCTGTCCTGCACCAGCCTCATAGTCGTTGTTATGCTTGAGCCCATTGTCGCAGCCACTGTGTCAATCCATCTCATTGAGGGTCTTCCTCTTTTTTGCTGACCCTCTACTTTACCAAGCATGATGTTCTTCTCCAAGGACCGCTCCCTCCTGATTACATGTCCAAAGTATATGAACTCCTTGTTTCTAAGGAGGATTCTGGTTGTACACAGAAAGACACAAGAGGTAGGATCATATCTCAGGTTAAACATGCTTTAGTAATAAAATGCCATTTTTAAACAAAACAAAGAAAAACTGTAACATTATCAATGTGTGTTTGCATCAAAAAGCATTTAATAGCCAAGAAATCGTCCTTCTAAGAATATAATTTTGAGAAGGCACGGAAAAATTATAAAGGGTCTGTGAAAACGAAGAAATGGAAAATAGAAATAATGAAGAAAGTTTAAAGAATTCAGAAGTATTTCTACGCAAAAGCAGGTGAGAGGCGATCCAGTCCTTATTTGCAGTACACTAGATGTTTTAGTCCCTGAGTGGCGCAAATGGTTAAGCTAAACTCAGCTGCTAACTGTAAGGTTGGTGGTTTGACTCCACCCAGAGGTGCCTCCAAAGAAAGGCCTGGAGATCTACTTCCAAAAGATCACAGCCATTGAAAACTTTATGGAACACAGTTCTGCTTTGAAACACATGGGGTCACTGTGGGTAGGAACTGACTCGATGGTTTGGTTTTTTGGTTTTAGATGGTTCAGTAATTCTAAGTACAGTGGTGCTGATTTTTAGATGACAGAGATCATTCTAGAACTTATCCCAGGAGATTAAGTTAATAAAGCACTGAGATAACATTAACAAGAGTTTCATCTGCAAAGTGATTCCCACCATCACTGCCAGAAACCCACAAGAATGCTGGCGCTGGGACAATAGATAGATAGGTAGGTAGGTAGATAGATGATAAATAGATAAGTGCCACCACATTGACTCCAACTCATGGCAACCTTATGTACAACAGAAGTAAACATTGTTCTCACAATCGCCGGTACGTTCCAGTCCATTATGGCAGCTATTATGCCAGTTCATCTCACCGGAGGTCTCCCTCACCCTTTACTTCACCAAACGTGATGTCCTCCTCCAGCAATTAATCCCTCTTGATGGTGTGTCCAAAGCAAGCATGTCGGACAATGTTCCGTTGTGATCCACAGGGTTTTCACTGGCTGATTTTCAGAAGTAGATCACCAGACCTTTCTTCCTAGTCTGTCTTAGTCTGGAAGCTCTGCTGAAACCTGTCCACCATGGATGACCCTGCTGGTATTTGAAAAACCGGTGGCATAGCTTCCAGCATCCCAGTAACATGCAGGCCCCCACTGTACGACAGACTGACAGATGGGTGGTCGGGGAGCAGGGTAGTCATAACTAACTCTTCTCTCCTTCTGCAACAGCAACCTTAACAAATATTCATTGGCACCTATTTGACACCAGGCATAACAGAAAGTCCCGAGCATCCATGATGAACAAGATGGACAGGATCTTCAGCCTCACAGAGCTTACATCTAAGTGAGACACACCTACCCAAACCCGTTGCTGTTGAGTCGATTCCAACTCATAGCAATTCTGTAGGACAGAGTAGAACTGTCCCATAGGGTTTCCAAGGCTGTAATCTTTATGGAAGCAGACTGCCACATCTTTCTCCTGCTGAGCGGCTGGTGGGTTCAAACCACCAACCTCTCGGTTAGCTGTTGAGCACTTAACCACTGTGCCACCAGGGCTCCGTGAGTCACCCCTAAGGAAACCTTTTTTAAGAGCACAGGTGATCAAATCCACGGTCAATTCCAATTAACCCCAGGGAGCCCTAGAATGGAGAGGGCAACTTTATATTTCAGCAGGGTGGGGGGAATATGATTCCCAGGACTATTCCATCTCAAGAGCCTGAAGATTGCTCAGAGAATCTGTCTCTCATCTCCTCAGGCTAAATGAACTCCAAATAGCTGGAGAGACAGTCATCTAGCCCTACAATATGTCCCCTTGTCCCACCATCTCAGAGGTCTGTTGGCAGACTCTGAGCTGGGGACCGGGAGCCTTCCACCTTTTCTCTGATAAGTCTGAGTCCAGTTCCTTCACCAGTTGTACTCACCAGTTAACCAGTTGCCATCGAATCGATTCTGACTTATAGCGACCCCACGTGTGTCAAAGTAGAACTGTACTCCGTGGGGTTTTCAATGGATGAATTTTTCAGAAGTAGATCGCCAGGTCTTTCTTCCAAGGTGCCTCTGGGTGGACTCGAACTATCAACCTTTCAGTTAGCATCAAGTGTGTCAACAGTCTGCACCAGCCAGCAACTCCTGTCGTAGTCATACAGACTCTAAATTGCTGCCACATAGTAACAGGAAAAGTTACCACTTGGGAAAAATGAAATCCAAAGGCTTGCTGTCTTCCAGTGTGCCCTGCTTACGGTACAGTTCCCACAGGACTTTGCTGCTTTATCGTGGAGCGATGCTGGTCTGCACACCAAAGGCAAGTGGACTATGGCAGCTTCCATTTTGGGGGTGGAGTCACTAAGAAGGAAAAAGGAGGGTAACCGAGCCTTACTACATCCTAGAAGTAGTCGCAAACACATACTTATTTGTTGTTGTTGTCTGCTGCCTTTGAGTCGGTCCCTGACTCATGGCAACCCCACGCACAAGAGAACGAAACGCTGCCTGGTCCTGCGCCATCCCCATGATCAGTTTCGGATCAGACCATTGTGATCCAGAGGGTTTTCACTGGCTGATTTTCAGAAGTAGGTCACCAGGCCTTTCTTCCTAGTCTATCTTAGTCTGGAAACTCTGCTGAAACCTGTCCGGCATCATAGCAACATGCAAGCTTCCACTGACAGATGGGTGGTGGCTGTGCATGAGGTGCATTGGCCGGAAATGGAACTCTGGTCTGCTATCTGGAAGGCAAGAATTCTACCACTGATCCACCGCTGCCTCTGAATTTATTTATATTAACTTCATACGATCCTCTCACCAACTGTATGAGAAAGGCTCTAACATTGTCCACACTTAACAGATGAGGAAACCGAGGCACAGGTTAAGGTCGCACACGGCTTGTTGGTGCCTGGGATTCAGCAGGCCATCTGGCTCCTGAGTCTGTGCTCTAAACCAGCACACGTCCAATCAGGGAAGCCTGGGGGCTTGTTGTCCTAATTGTTCAACCTTTGTGACGTGCTTTCCCATGAATTCTTCCATCCATCCATCCATCCATCCATCCATCCATCCATCCATCCATCCATCCATCCAGTAAGGCGCCCTGGAGGCACAACGGTTATGTGCTCGTCTGCCAACTGAAAGGTCGGCAGTTTGAACCTACCCAGCGGCTCTGCAAGAGAAAGACCTGGCGATCTGCTTCTGTGAAGATTACAGCCTACAAAACCCTATGGGGCAGTTCTACTCTGTCACATGGGGTTGCTATGAGTTCGAATTAACTCGATGGCTCCCAACATCAACAAAAACAATCTATCTAGTCATGAAAAAAAAAAATCAAAATAAATACGTGAAAACATTTGTCATGCATCTAACCTGTGCCATTCCCTTTGCTAGTAACTAGAATTTTTTTTTTTTTAATATATAAAATGAATCCTTTTTGTATGTCCCTTGTCTAACAGAGGTCATTTCATTTCATCCACACAACCAGTCAGGTAGGCATTCATTTTCTCATTTTATAAAGAAGGAAATGGGGACTCAAAGAGGTTCTGCTCTGAGCTCCCATGTGCGGAGCAGTCAATCGGTGAGAGGTCTGGCGGGAAAGAGCTGGCACCTCAGCAGGTTGACAGAAGAGAACTTAATGAAGAGACTATTTACAGAGGCCTCAGCCAACCAAGCCGGGGCAGCAGGGGCGGGAAGTTGTTCCTACCTGAGGCCTGAGAGACAAAGGCAGGAAGTGTTGTTATTGCAAACCAGTGAGAGATACGGCCGGGGGACAGGGGCTGCCTGTGGCCCAGAGGACCCCGTCCCCCCCTGCAGGGAGGGAGCAGAGAAATAATACCCTGACTTCTCTCTTCTCTAGCCTGGGGCCAAGCCCAGCTAGAAGCCAGAGAGCTGGGGACCAGGGAGGAAGTCCATGGGCATCAGCCTCCAGGGCACTGAGCTGGGCGGAGAAGGGCTAAGAATGAATCGTGGCATTGAGGGCAAACAAATGGAGACCATCCAACACAGATGGTGAGAGGCGGAGCCAGGTTCTGGAATCCCAGACAGTCTCCAGCTCTCCCCGGTGAACAGAACACGTAAGACTCACGTGGTCACGTGGCACAACTCGGTCAACTGGCATGATATACAGTGAATCCTGTGAAAGCTGGAACTCCACGGGACTGCCTTGTTTTTCCAGGTTTTGCAAGCTTTCTGCCTTTGACGGGGTGCAGTCTTACCACGTTTTATCGTTCGTTTTAGTGGAAAATACTTGAGTTTTCCTTCTCTGACAGGTTTTTGCCTTACACAGGTTCCGGCTTTTGCAGGTTTTACTGTAGTTACTGAAGTTTATGTTCTGCATCCTAGTTTGGTGAGTAGTGTCTAGGGTCTTAAAAGCTTGCAGGTGGCCATCCTGAGCAAAACAGAAAGAAGGAAACCCGAGAATCAGAGAAGTAACTGGACTATAGGACTAGCTGTCTACACGAAGCCTTGCCTTCTCCACCGTGAGACCAGAAGAACTAGATGGTGCCCGGCTACCACTACTGAACATTCTGATCATTAACATAATAGATGGATCCTTGTAGATAGGGAGAAAAAATGTGGTCCAGAACCTCAAATTCTTAAAGAATCCAGACTTACTGGACCCACTGAGACTGGAGGACTCCCCAAAACTATTGCCCTGAGATACTCTTTAAACTTTGAATCAAAACTATTCTCTGAAGTCACCTTTTAACTAAATAGCAAGCTAGCTGAAAAAGTAAGGAATGGCACTCTTGAATACTGCACTCTTTTAAAAAATTATCTATATGAGACCAAATGGACAAGGGTGACTCTAAAGTATGGATGAGAAGTTGGGGGACAGTGAGACTAAGTTAATGGGAGTGAAACAACTGGAAAGGAAATAATGAGAATGTTGACACAGCATGAAAAATGTAACCAACGTCACTGAACATTCGGTCTAGAAATTGTTGAATGAGGGCATGTTTTGCTGTGTATATTTTCACCAAAAATACAATAAAATATTTTTTAAAAAAGAGAAACAAAAAGTAAGACCCCGTACGACTTCAAGCTAGTTGCTGTCTAATCTACTCTGACTCATGGTGACCCCATGTGGGTCAGAGTAAAACTGTTCTCCATAGGGTTTTCAATAGCTGATTTTTTGGAGTAGATAGCCAGGCCTTTCTTCCGAGGTACCTCTGGGTGGACTCCAACCTCCAACCCTTTGGTTAGCAGCCTAGCACTCAACCATTTGCACCACTCAGGAACCAGCAGATGAGTGGCAGTCCAGGAGCCTGAAGGATCTATTGTCCTGCCCTTGACATCACCCACCAGATCAAAGAGACAAGGTATTTATCTAGAGTCCCCCTTCCCACCCACTCACAATAGCTTAGGAGAACAAATGAATGAGAGTCCACGGGAATGATTTCTATAGCAATATCTGAACGCTGCACAGCTCCAACCCCAGAACTTAAATTAAGTCGGGATCAAACAGGGCGCAGTGCCTCAGTACATGGCCGAGAGAATTTGACATAATAAGCATTCCATCTCACGAGCACCTTTTCAGCTCCTGTGGGGATGCCCCCTCTTTTTCTAACATTATGCTCTAAAATTCAATTGATACAGTCCTCTGCATGCAGATGAGCCCTGTACAAGCAGCAGAGACATTCGAATTGGCTCAGCACCTGTGAAGGGGGAGCCTGCGCCTGGGGGCACGGAGCAGTGTGGAAATGAGGAGAGGAAGAGATTTGGAAGCGTGCACAATGCAGTCCGAAAGAGAAACAGCCACTGAGGTTGCCTGTAAAAGTCTACCATTCCTGATAGAGCTGAAAGAGCTCTTCATGTTATTGCTGTTACAGTCATCGAGTTGGCTCTGAACTCACGGCAACCTCGTGCACGACAGAATGACGCTGCCCCGTCCTGCACCATCCCCGCGGTTGGTTGCAGATCCAACCGACCGCTGTGGTCCATTGTGATCTTCTATTGTGATTTTCATTGGCTGATTCTGGAAGTAGATTACCAGGCCTTTCTTCCCAGGCACTTCTGGATGGACTCGAGCCTACAGTCTTTTGGTTAGTCTGTCTTAGTCTTACCCACCTAGTAGTCGGCCCAAGACATACGCGTTAGATTCCAAAGTGGGGGCTTCTCACGCCTTGCATACTCCCCTCCTTCCCCCACTCCTCCACCCTCAAACAGCCGTGATCCCCTAAACTCCCCTCTAGGCACCCAGTTCTGGAACAAGTTTAAAAGGAAATTGACAGCTCCCCTCCCTACTGACTGACACCCTGGATAATGAGGAGATACTGAGCCGTGTGTGTCAGTCTTAGTCTAGAAGCTTCGCTGAAACCTGTCCAGCATCATAGCAACACACAAGCCTTCACTGACAGATGGGTGGTGGCTGCACATGAGGGCCATGGGCCAAGAATCGAACCCAGGTCTCCTGCATGGAAGGTGAGAATTCTACCCACTGAACCTCCACTGCCCTGAAAAACCATTGCCATCGAGTCGATCCAACTCACAGTGACCCCATAGGACAGGGTAGAACTGTCCCACAGGGTTTCCAAGGCCGTCATCTTTATGGAAGCAGACTGTCATATCTTTCTCCCACGGAGCGGCTGGTAGGTTCGAACTGCTGACCTTTCAGTAAGCAGCTGAGCGCTTAACCACTGTTACCCCCTAATAATCACTATTTGAGCCTCACTCAGTTATGATCCCTAGATTACAGACTGCTCATTACCGCAAAAAAAAAAAAAAAAAAAGCTGACTTTTCCATAGGGTCAGAGTGGTAGGTTTCATTTTGTTAGGAAAAAAGCCAACTTTAAGAATGAGCATTCTTCATTCAAACCAAATCCAGAGACTCTGCGGTGCCTGCAGACATCCTATCTCCTCCCTGCCTCTACCCTGGGCTCCATCTAGCGTCCTCCCGCCTGTATTACAGCGTCCATTCAACTTAAATAAGCCTTTTCTTGAAAAGAGTGGTTTCATAGAAAATCATGAGGCTGGAAAGGAAAAAAAGACAAAAAAGTTGGTTTCCACGATAGACACTTCAAAAGTGGTTGAGCAATAAAGACTTCCCATTTATTGGATTCCACACATGATCCTGCTGGAGCCAAAGCAAAGACTCAAGACTTTCAAAATCAACGAAGTAGGCAGAGCACAGCGCCTGGGCGTTTTTCTCGCGGCCCGTGTTTTGAGGAAAGGCGTGTTGCGCACACGTACAAAGCAGACTGACTTGCAGGTGAGATGTGAGTGCTCATTTTGTAGGTGGGGCATGATGAAGCTAAAATTTATTTGGGCCTCTAATTTTTTTTTTCTTCCCCGCAAGCTGGACAAACGTTAGGACGTTGGAAGAAACATTGGTCGCACTGATGGACTGGCGCAGCAACGCTGCATCCTCTTATTATTCAGGGTGTCGGTCAGTGACTTTGGGACACGCCCCCTTCTCCCCCCTTTGCACACCCCTCGCTGCAGTCAGCAGGGAGGGGAGCTGTCAATTTCTTTTTAAACTTATTCCAGAACTGGGTGCCTAGGTAGGGGCTCAGGGGATCAAGGCCTTTTGTCAGTGGGGGAGTGAGGGGAGGACGGGCAGTGTGCGAGACGTGAGAAGCCCCCTTGGAATCTGGCAGGTCTGCTGTGGCCCGGCTACTAGGTGGGTAAGCTTCAGTAAGTTAGGTAACCTCTCTGAACTCTGACTTTCTCATCAGTAACTGCAGAGGAAAGGGTTGCTAGAAAAATTAAATGTGAACATTTAGTATAGGGCCAAGCATGCCCATGTAATAACTGCTCAGTAAATGTCTATTTAAGGACTTGGCGTAGTGGTTAAGCACTGGGCTGCTAACTGGAGGGTCAGTGGTTCAAACCCACCAGCCGATCAGCGGGAGGAAGATGTGGCAGTCTGCTTCTGTAAAGATTAGAGCCTTGGAAATCCTATGGGGCAGTTCCACTCTGTCCTATAGGGTCGCTATGAGTAGGGAGCCAGTCGATGGCAATGAGTTTTTTTAAACTTCCACTCAAGTGGGAATGTGAAAATTAGAATTCCCAAACTTTTTAAGGTGAAAGTGTTCAGAAACCCAGTTGTTCTCCAGTCAAGTCGAACTCCTGGTGACCCCACGTGTGTCAGAGTAGAATTGTGCTCCATAGGGCTTTCAATGGGTGATTTTTTTGGAAGGAGATAGCCAGGCCTTTCTTTTGAGGCACCTCTGGGTGGACTTGAACCTCCAATCTTTAGTTAGCCGCCCAGCTCATTAAGCTGTTAACCATTAGCACCACCCAGGGACTCCTCAGAAACCCAACCTGTGCCTCTATCTTCAAGTTTCCTGGAGCTGGTTATGGGAATGCAGACATGTGACCACAGACCCCAGTGAACTTCCGGATAAAAGCCAAATTAGAAAATTACTTCCAGTAGCCTTTGATTCCCAGAACCCCAATGAAAAAGATAATCCTGTCGAGGATAAGGCCCCTGGCTACAAAACCTAGAAACATAATTTTTTAAGGAAAAAAAAAAAAAAAGGCAGAGAACCACTGGGCTGCAGGGATGGATGTGGAAAGGGCATTCGCTGAGGAAGTCAGACTCCTTGGAACCACAGCGTGGTCTCTGCCAAGTCCCAGCGCGAGAGATCCGCGGGCAGGGCCATTTCCTCGCCAGCGGCATCCGGAGGGGCCGGCCTTGCTGCCGCGAAGCCATTAGGGCCTCTGCGATCCTGGCACTGAGCGAACATCCGCCTGGCGGCCCGGGACCCGTCACCGGGCTCTGCTCCAAGCCCCGGGCCTCGGGCGAAACCCCAGATAGAGCTCTGACTGCAGACCGTAGGCTGGGAGGGGTCCAGTTTACTGCGTTGAAGCTGAGTCACGGGCCTCGCGTTCCGCACCCAGAGCTAAAGCGCGCATCTGTTGCATCAGAGGCCCTGCAGGCCCCTGGCTGCGTCCCGCCCATCTGCTCCGGTCCCCCGACACAAACCAGGCGCCCCCTGGTGGACACCCGGCCCCCTACGGTTCCCAGGCGAGTTTACAGTTTCCAACTGCGATGGTATGGGGGTGGTTTCTCTGGTAAAGAACACAGACGAGGGATTTCCCCTTTGGGTGCCTCAGAGATCTTGGTGGCAAGATTTACTCCGAATAAAAAGAAAGTATGGGAAGGCTAGGAAAGTGCACGCAGAAAATACTATGCAACACAAAATGCTATGAATCAAATCAGCAACAGAAGAGTCCGTCCAAATTTCACTGTCTGCGTAAACATAGTCGTGCCGTCTTTCTCTCCTAGAATCACATAGACTTTGGCAAGCAATGAATGAGTTACAAATGCAACGTGCTTTTTAAAATATATTGAAGAATATATATATATATATGACCAAAAAATCCAGGGCCATGGAGTCGATTCCAACTCAGGGTAGAATTGCCCCACAGGGTTTCCAAGGCTGTAATCTTTAGGGAAGCAGACTGCCACATCTTTCTCCCAAGGGGCGGCTGGTAGATTTGAACCGCTAACGTTTTAGTTAGCAGCAGAGCACTTAACCCAGGGCACCCGCCCCCCATATATATACACACATGCATAAACATATATCTATACATATACATCTACATATATACATCTATACATACATACATATATGTGTGTGTGTATGTGTTGGTGGCTCAATGGTTAAGTGCTCAGCCTTAACCGGAAAGGCTGGCAGTTCGAACCCACCAGCTGTTCTGCGGGAGAAAGATATGGCAGTCTGCTTCTGTAAAGATTACAGCCTTGGAAATCCTATGGGACAGTTCTACTCTGTCCGTCAACGTGTCACTATGAGTCAGAATCGACTTGATGGCAATGGGTTTGGTTTTATGGTTTTTGACCCCCTTACAAAGCCCTCCATGCTCTGGGCCCAGCCCTTCACCAGCCCCCTCTGCCTTCGCCCCTCCCTGTCCGCTGGGCTCCAGCACCAGGCTTTCTCTCTCTCTCTCTCTCCCTGGAGCACACAGGCTCACTCTGGCCTGAGGTGCCTGGCACTGGCTCTTCCCTTGCCGGGAACGAGCTGTCCCGGCTCCACGAGACTGGCTCCTTCTCGTAACTTAGAACTCAGCTTGCACGTCACTGCTCAGAGAGGGCCCTCAACCACCCACACTGAAGTACCACCTCGTCCCTGCTCACCCTCTTGTAATTACGTGCACAGCACTTGTAACAATGCTCTGCTACCTGCAGGTCTCTTTTTATGGGGTCTGTTTACCAGCTTTCTCCTCCCGTTAGAATGGAACCCCCATGGGCTCAGGGGCCTTGTCAGTCCTGGTACTCACAGTATCCCTGATGCATAGACCAAGCACTGAACAAAGGTTTGACGAACAAATGAATAATGTGAGTTGGGTTTTTAAAAACAGGTAATGTCCTTTCCCAGAGTTCCTGGGTGGCATAAACAGCTGCTAGACTAAAAGTTGGCAATTTGAGTCTACCCAGAGGTGTCTCGGAAGAAAGCCCTGGCGATCTACTTCCAAAAAATCAGCCTCTGAAAGAGCACAGTTCTACTCTGATGCACGTGGGGTCACCATGAGTCAGAATCCACTCTACGGCAACTGGTTGGCTTAGCATGAGCTGGATACCTTGCTGAGTTATTGACATGAATTATTTAATTCTCACGATAACGCCGTTCAGCTGGAGCTGTTGTTACCCCTGTTTTACAGATGAGCAAGCTGAGCCACAGGGACACACGTCCATAAGCCATGATCTGCATGACTCCAGGCGTGTCTGTACTTGAGCAGTGTACGGAGTGTACTCCCTGCTTGTCCTGGTGTATGTGAGAGCAGCAGCGGTGCCTGGCAAGGAGCAGGCGCCTCATAAATATTCATTTCCTTTCTGTCCACTTCTCGGCAGTGCATTAGCCTGGTTTCTGGAGGAAGGTCCTTCTGCCTTCCGTAGATTAATGCTGGTAGCCAACTGCTTTGGAGAAGCTATTTTGTCCCAGGCTGTGTGTGTGTGTGTGTGTGTGTGTGTGTGTATGTGGTGTGATGTGTGTGTATGTGGTATCTGAGTGCATGGTGTGATTGGTGCTGTGTGTATGTGGGGTGTGAGTCTGGTGTGTGTAAGTGTGTATATATGATGCGTGTGTACGTGGTGTGTGTGAGTGTTGTGTGTGGGTGTGATGTTTGAGTGTATATGGTGTGTGCATGTGGTGTGTGTGGGGTGTGATGTGTGTGTTTGTGTGTGGTGTGTGTATGTAGTGTGTGTGTGTGCTGCATGTATGTGGTGAGTGTGGCGTGTGTAGTGTGTATGAGTGTGTGGTGTGACTGTGTGGTATGTGTATGGAGTGTATGTGAGTGTGATGTGTGTGTGTTTGAGTGTGTGTAGTGTGTATGTGCATGGTGTGTGTGGTATGTGTGAGTGTGGTGTGTTTGTGTGTGGTGTGTATGAATGTGTGCTGTGTGTGAGTATATGGTGTGTGTGAGTGTGGTGTATGTGAGTGTATGGTGTGCATGAGTGTGATGTGTGTGAGTGTGGTGTTTGTGTTGTGCATGAGTGTGGTGTGTGTATGGTGTGTGTGGTGTGTGTGAGTGTGTTGTGTGCATGTGGTGTGTGTGGTGCGTGTGAGCGTGTGTGGTGCGTGTGAGTGTGTGAGCGTGTGAGCGTGTGTGGTGTGAGCGTGTGTGGTGCATGTGAGCGTGTGTGGTGCGTGTGAGTGTGTGAGCGTGTGAGCGTGTGTGGTGCGTGTGAGTGTGTGTGTGGTGCGTGTGAG
>NW_004444054.1:2610124-2639956 GCF_000243295.1 Trichechus manatus latirostris
GCGTGTGTGTGGTGCGTGTGAGCGTGTGTGTGGTGCGTGTGAGCGTGTGTGTGGTGCGTGTGAGCGTGTGTGGTGCGTGTGAGCGTGTGTGGTGTGTGTGATGAACTTCTAACAGCTCTCCGTTGTCAGGTGTTTCCATCACCCTCGGTGTTGCGTGAGGACGGAGTCGTGCTCCCTGTGTAAACACACTTGGGAAAGGCTGTGGGGTGGGAAAAAGGGCTGGCTGACCACGAGTCCTCCTGTAGGTCTGGCAGGGCTGAGTGGGACTCTGAGCAGAGTGAAGCCAAGGGCAGAGCAATGCAAACGTTTTCTGAACGCGTGCAGAAATGCATCTGCTCTCGAGTCTGTGGGCTGTCTCGTACACACCGTTCCCAGGGTTCAGGGAGTGTAAGGAACTGGGACATAAAAAATTCCAATTGTATATTTTTAAAAAATAATGCTGGGAGAATCAAGGCTGGGGAATAATATGCAAATAACTTTGCTGAAATGTTATTGGTTATCCCCCCCAAAAAAAAAATTCTCTGAAGATTTTCAATTTTTCATTAAAAAGAAAACTCAGACGTGTACCCCAGTGTTCATTGCAGCACTGTTTACAATAGCCAAAAGGTGGCAACAACCTAAATATCCATCAACAGGTGAACGGATAAGCCAAATGTGGTGCATACATACAATGGAATAGTACTCAGCCAGAAAGAGCAATGGAATCCCGATACATGCCACAACATAAATGAACCTCGAAAACAAGACGTTGAATGAAATGTCAGTCACGAAGGACAAATATTGTATAATCCCACTTACATAATGTAGGCAAATGGCTAGAGACCAAAGTTTACTAGTGGTCACCAGAGGTGGAGGGAGGAGGAAATGGGGTGTCTTTCTTTAGGAGGCGCTGAGTTTCTGTTGTTAGCTTCCGTCAAGTCGATTCTGACTCATAGTGACCCCCTGTGACAGAATAGAACTGCCGAACAGTGTTTTCTAGGCTGTAATCTTTATGGAAGGAGATAGCCAGGTCTTTCTCCCATGGAGCCGCTAGATGGATTTGAACCGCCAACCTTTTGGTTTGCAGCCCAGCCCTTAACCGTTGTGCCACCAGGGGCTCCTGGAGTTTCTTTTAATGGTGGCAAATAATTTGGAAAAGGATAATGGTAATGCTTTGCACATCATGATGAGCACGATCAATGTCACTGAATTGTACGTGTAAAAATTACTGAATTGGCAGATTTTTTGTTATATATATTTTTACCTCAATTTTTAAAAAGGAAACAAGATTTAAAAAGAAACCTCAGGACAAAAATATAATTCTTCTATGATTCTATGATTCCTTTTTTTTCCCCCAGACCCTTACACAAAATCATGAGGTTTGGGAGCAGAAGGAATTATAGGAACCATCTGATTCAATCCCTTCATTTGATGGTGAGAAGACTGAGGCCCAGACTTGGCCAAAGTCACATCTGAGCTCAAAGGCCCCCGGGCTCTGGATGTCTTGAATATAATTTCTCATAGTTAAAAGGGACTTAAAGACCAAATCAGCCCAACCTCCCAAAGTGCGTATCTCTTTCCAGCTTGACCCTGTGTGCTTGAATCTGTCCCTTCTGAGAAGTTCACCAACCCTCAAGGAGCCTGTCCACCCTGAAGGAGTCCTGAGTGTTCAATTGAAGTTCTTTGATCAGAATTTAAAAATATATATATATTTTATTGTGTTTTTAGTGAAGGTTTATACAGTAGTTTAGGTTCCCATTCAACAATTTCTACACAAGTTGTTCAGTGACATTGGTTACATTCTTCACAATGAGTGAACATTCTCATTTCCATTCTGGTTGTTTCGTTTTCATTAATCTAGTCTCCCTACACCCCTTACATTCTCATCTTTGTTTAAAGTAATTGTTGACCCTTTGGTCTCATATAGGTGATTCTTTAAAGGAGCATGGAACTTATGGGTGATATTCATTATTTTTTTCAGCCGATTGTTTACTTAGCTACAAGGTGACCTCAGGGGTTAGTTTTGGTTCAAGGTTTCAAGAGTATCTCAGGGCAACAATCTCAGGGAGTTCTCCAGTTCCAACCAGTCTAGTAGATCTGGGTTTTTTTATTTTTTTAGGAATTTGAGGTTCTGTTCCACATTTTCCCCCATTTTATCAGGATCCATCTATTGTGTTCCTGATTAGAACGGTTGGTAGCGGTAGCCGGGCACTATCTAGTTCTTTTGGTCTCCGGGTGGATGAGGCGGTGTTTCCTGTAGACTGTTAGCTCTGTAGACTAGTTCCTTCTGATTGATCAGAATTCAATCTTTGTGTGGCTTCCACCCACATCCATGTCCCGTTTCTGCCCAGTGGTGGAACCAAGAGAATTCAGAATCCAGTGTTTCTGTGAGTCCCATGCCACATCTGGACTCAATGCAGGGTCTAGAAGAGGCAGTGACAAACACCCCAATTGAATTCCAAGCCACTCACACACCTGTACATTTGCTGCTGATTAAAAAAAAAAAAAAAAAAAAAAAAAACACAGTTGCCATTGAGTTGATTCTGACTCATGGTGACCCCATGTATGTCAGAGTTAAACTCTGCTCCATAGTGTTTATGATAGCTGATTTTTCGGACGTAGATTGCCAGGCCTTTCTTCGGAGGCATCTCTGGGTGGACTCAAACGTCTAACCTTTGGGTTAGAAGCTGAGTGCGTTAGCCGTTTACACCACCCAGGGGACTACAAGTCAGTAATAACCCATTGCCGTCGAGGCTATTCCAACTCATAGCAACCCTATAGGACAGAGTAGAACTACCCCGTACAGTTTCTAAGGAGCGGCTGGTGGATTTGAACTGCCTACCTTTTTTTATTTTTAATTTTTTTATTGTTCTTTAGATGAAGGTTTACAGAACAAATAGTTTCTCATTAAACATTTAGTACACATATTGTTTTATGACATTGGTTAACAACCCCACAACATGTCAACACTGTCCCTTCTCGGCTTTGGGTTCCCTATCACCAGCTTTCCTGTCCCCTCCTGCCTTCTAGTCCTTGTCCCTGGACTGTTGTGCCCCGTTAGTCTCATTTTGTTTTATCAGCCTGTCTAATCTTTGGCTAAAGGGTGAACCTCGGGAGTGACTTCATTATTGAGCTAAAAGTGTGTCCGGGGGCCATACTCTTGGGGTTTCTCCAGTCTCTGTCAGGCCGGTAAGTCTGGTCGTTTTTTTGTGAGTTAGAATTTTGTTCTACATTTTTCTCCAGCTCTGTCCGGGACCCTTTGCTGTGATCCCTGTCAGAGCAGTCAGTGGTGGTAGCCGGGCACCATCTAGTTGTACTGGACTCAGTCTGGTGGAGGCCGTGGTAGTTGTGGTCCATTAGTCCTTTGGACTAATCTTTCCCTTTGAACTGCTGACCTTTTTGTTAGCAGCTGAGTTCTTAACTACTTCACCACCAGGGACTACACGTCAGTAATAGCTTCCTTTTATTGAGTAATTACCTGGTGGCAGTCTCTGTGCTAAGCATTTTATATAAACTATTTCATTAAACTGTGATTGATCTTCCCTAGAACCTAATGCAAAAGCTCTTGTCATATAGCATTGCTATGGGAGTCGGAATCAACTCGATGGCAGTGGATTTTCTCGTCATTCTGCTTTACAGAAAGGAAAAAGGCACAGGGAGGTTGAATCATTGGTAAGGTGATATTGGTACTAAGTGGCTGAGATAGACTTCAAACCTAGATTGGCCCAATTCCAAACTGAGACCCTTCTCAAGCACTACCCCATTGACTCCTTCTTGTGTAGATCTTTCCTGAACCAAAGGAGGGAACTCCTTGTCCTCGCACCTCTGGGACCACATGTGTCTGTAGCAACTGGACATCTCTCATCCAGCCTGGGAGTCCGTTTGCTGCTTCAGGCTGGACTCTGTTTATGACAGCAAAACTCCAAGTCCAATGGCAAATCAAACTTGCCCCCTCTTATAACACTTAGCCCTCCCCAGGGCAGCGGTGCCCAGTCATTGTTCAGAAGGCGCAGTCATGTTCAGTGGGGCAAGAGATCTGATTCCGGACTCAAGTCATGTGTCTTAATTACCTAGTGCTGCTATACCAGAAATACCACAAGCGAGGGGCTTTAACAAACAGAAATTTATTTTCTCACAGTTTAGGGAGCTAGAAGTCCAAACTCAGGATGTCGACTCTAGGGGAAGGCTTTCTCTTTCACTGTCAGCTCTGGAGGAAGGCCCTTGTCTCTTTGAGCTTCTGCTCCTGAGAGATCTTCGTGTGGCTTGGCATCCCTCTTCCTCCATCTCTGCTTCTCTCACTTGCTTGTTTAATCTCTTTTACATCTCAAAAGAGATTGACTCAAAATACACCCTACTGTAATCCTGCTTCATTCACATAACAAAGACAACTCATTCCCAAACAGGATTATAACCACAGGCATAGAAGCTAGGATTTACAACACATATTTTTTGGGGACACAAGTCAATCCATAACACCATGTCTGGGACCTCTCCATACTTCAAAGCCTCCAGGACAAATGCTTCTGGGAACCTCACCAAGTGTGATGGTTAACATATGTCAACTCGGCTCGGCTATGACTCTCCGTGGTTTGGCAAACGCTGGGCTGGTTGTTCTTCCATAATGTAATATAATGTAATCACGTTCCATGATGTGATCTGATGTGAGTGGCCAATGAGTGAAAGGGGAGTTTCCTTCTGGGGAGGGCCCTGCCTCCAGTATATAAATGGATGTTCTGGCAAAGCTCACTGTCTCTTGATCCTGTGCTCTTCTCAGCATCTGACCTGCGGATCTTGGGACGTAAGTCTGTGGAGGTCTCCAGCCTGCCACCTAACCTGTAGTTTGGGTCCGTCAGTCCCTGCAGCGCTGTGAGCCAGCAGAGGTCTTCAGGCCTACAGATTTGGGACTTACCAGCCCGCACAATTTTGTAAGCCGTCGTTGAAGTAAATTTCTCTCTCTAGATATATCTATTTATATATGCTTCCTGGTTTTCCTCCTCTGGAGAACCCAGACTAAGACACCAAGCAAAGCCCAGAAGCTCTAGGAACGATGGCCGGGCTGCCCAGCAGCTGGCCTCTTGTTTCCCCATAAGAAATCCCACTGTGCATCAGAGCCCCTTCTGAGTCACCCTCAGGGGTGTCACTCCATCCGGGACAGCTTTGGTGGTCCCACTTGGCCAGGGGCAAAACTCCGCCCTTCAGAAGTTAACTGGAGCTCGGGCCAACCCTGGTATTGCCCCGCTAAGAAATCAGCACTGCTCCGCATTCCTGTGCATCAGAGGCTGGACGCCTGCACACAGCACACACGGCTTTGTACACCTACGGCTCTGACTGGTGGCCGTCCACGTACACCATCTTCATGATGGCTCCAGTCCCATCGTTTCAGCCACTGTGTATTCGGAGTGCTTTCCAACCTCTCATCTTTCATAGGGTTTTCATTGGCTAATTTTCAGAAGTAGATCTCCAGGTCTTTCTTCTTAGTCTATCTTATTCTGGAAGCTCTGCTGAACGTGACCACCATGGGTAATCCTGCTGGTATACGGAAAACAGGAGGCATCGCTTCCAACATCACAACAACACACAAGCCGCCACAGGAAGAGAAACTGACAGATGGGAGGTGGCAACTACTCGACTGGCTTCCTTTCCTATCCAACTCACGCGCTCTGCCTTCTTTCTACACCAATCCCCTCACTCCAGGACTTGCCGAGTTCTTCCATCATCGGTGCCCCAGAGGCACTTCTTCATCCTGTACCTCACAAACTCCTACTTGTTCTTCAAGACACAGTTCACATGTCCCCTCTTCTCCAGAACCTCCCCCGGCCCCCAAGAGTTGTTTCCTCTTATTGTCATGCTCTGGACTCTTATTGCTTGTCTGTGTATGTCTTCCCTATTAGACCTTGAACATCTCAAGAGAGCAGTTGTTGTTGTTAGCGGCCATGGAGTTGGCCCCCAACTCATGGCAACCCCATGTACAACAGAAAAAAATGCTGCCCGGTCCTGCACCATCCCCTTGATTGGTTGCAGATCAAATCTTTGTGATCCATTGGGTTTTTTTTGGCTGACTTTTAGAAGTCAATTGCCAGGCCTTTCTTCCTAGTCTTTCTTAGTTTGGAACCTCTGCTGAAAACCTGTTCAACATCATAGCAACACACAAGCCTCCACTGGCAGACAGGTGGTGGCTGCATATGAGGTGGATTGGCCGGGAATCAAACTCTGGTCTCCTGCATGGAAGGCAAGAATTCTACCACTGAACCACCAATGCCTTGCAGTTGTAGTAGTAATAACAATAACAACAACACCTAGCTAATCCGGATCTGGCGTGGCGTATCACTTGGTAGAAAATGCTAACAATTATTAGTAAAGCACCACTGGCTGTAAGATTCCGCCTAATATCTGGCTCTGCCTGTATTTTAGTCCATATTTCCTATCTCGGAGTCTTCTGAGTCAATTACAGCTTGTCAATGAACCTTGTTTGGTTCTTCAGTTCAATTAATCCTACAGATTTCACTTTTCTCATTTCTAACCATTCTTCTTTTTGACTAGAGAAGGTTGGTCTGTCTTCATAAAGTTTCATTTTTCTCTCCTGGGCTATTTGATCTCTCTTCCTTCGATTACCCTTTCTATATTTCTCAGACTCCTTATACACAATTCAGTCATTTTTACACAGCTGAGAACTTTTTTCTATCTTTGGTTAAATTAAGTCTAGAGACACATGTAATTCTTCCAGACAATCACTAATAGTTGTTCTGTTGTTGTTGTTGTTAGATGCCATCGAGTTGGTTCCAACTCATAGTGAACCTACAGGACAGACTAGAACTGCCCCATGGGATTTCCAAGGACCAGCTGGTGGGTTTGAACTACCAACCTTTTGGTTAGCAGTCGAGCTCTTAACCACTACACCACCAGGGCTCCATCAGTATCAAATTTCAGTCATAACCGATGTGTTCACCAGATTCTTGAATATTCATCGGCCGCATGGTGAGGCCCCTTACACCCAGCCAGTCTTCGGGGAACAATCTGAGCATCATTGGAGCAGGGGTAGGTATTGTCACTGGTGTCCAAGCCGGTAGAGAGATGGAGATAGGGCACCCAGGTGTGGTGATAACCCTTACAGAGCCTAACCACATGTGGGAATCCTCTGCTCTAAGTGCTTTTTGTGCATGAGACCGTCTGGGCCTCGCAATAACCTACGAGGGAGCTGTCAGGCCAGAAAGTCAAGGAACTGTCTTAACACTCTTCCTGTCCCTTTTTACCCAGAGCCCAACATGGTGCTTCTTCAATAGTACAAAAACCCAACCAGTTCCCATTAAGTCAGCCCTGACTCGTGGCAACTCCATCTGTGTCATTGGAGAGCTGTGCTCCCTAGGGTTTTCAGTGGCTGCTTTTTCAGAAGTAGATCACCAGGCCTTTCTTCTGAGGCACCTCTGGGTGGGCTCAAACCTCCAACTTTGGGTAGCAGCAGAGTGCTTAACCATTTGCGCCATCTGGGGAATCCTTCAATAATTGTTGTCATTGTGTGCTGTTAAGTCCATTCCAACTCCTAGCAACCCCATGTGACAGAGTAGAACTGCCTCAGAGGGTTTTCTATGCTGTAATCTTTATGGAAGCAGATCGCCAGGTCTTTGTCCTGTGGAGCCGCTGGGTGGGTTTGAACCGCCAACTTTTCGGTTAACAGCTGAGGGCTTCTTCTTCAATAGTAGGCTCCCTATAAATGTTTGAAGAATTAATGATCGAGAGTGGCTAAATGGATGGCAGCCTCCCAGAACACAGACATTTTGGGAACGGATGGAAATACAGCTCCCACTGGGATGTAGGATGGTGGGGAGAGAATAACCAATAATGTGTCTAAGAGTCGGGCTACTTTGACCCTCCAAGACCCTGAAGCAACATGGTCTCTAAAGTGGGTTCTCAAGCAAATCTACAGAGATATGGGAAGATGAAATTAGAAATGCTACTAAAATTATTTTATAAAAATAAGAACTTGAGTTACAGAAACATTTCTTATATAGACTGACAGTACAATATATCTATGTATATGCATGTGCATGTAATTTCAAATAAATATACATATACTGGGGGTTCATAATCAAAAATTTTTAGTGACAGAAGAACATAATCAGAACAGTCTAGAGGCCACTGCCTTAGGGAAGGGGCCGCCAATCTAATTCACGTGGGGAGGTTCGAAGGGTACAGCCTGGAGTAAGGCTCCAATCACCTGAGGTGTCATAGACTTCCTTGCAGCAGAGTCAGACAAACGTGTGGCTCTGGCGAAAAGGGGAGTATCTCTCCGGGGAACCAATCCTCCTAGTCCAATTTGGAAATTATTCTAGAGTTTTCTGTCAATGCAAAGTCAAATCTTGTTGTGCCCCAGGCATGTCTGACGCACAGGACTGAGAGTGGCCAACCATTATCAGTAACGACTGGCCACCATTCACTGAGGTCAGGCCCTTTGCAAATGCTAGAGAGGTAATCCCCGACTTACAATGGGTTTCATTCCAGCCACTCCGTCATAAGTCCATTCTGATGTAAGTCGAATACCTTTTTCTTTTTTTTAGTTTTCTTTATTATTGCCTTTTATTATCTTTATAAACCGGATCTTTATTTGTCTTTGGGGTTGGAGACATTACCTATAAATTTACAGATCTATTTTAATACATACATGTGTAAAAAAATACACAAATTATTGAAAAAACAGGACCATTGTTAAGTGCAGTTCGTTGTAACTCAGATACGTCGTAAGTCTCAGACTATCCCTATCTAATTCTCTCAGCTGCCTTATGTTGCAGGTATCACCACTTCTACTTTATACAGAAGAGGAAAGAGGCTCAGGAGTCCCAAGAAGCACCCGGAGTCCCACTTAGTAAATGGAAAAGCCACGGTTTGGCCAGGATTCATCTGACTCCAAAGCCCATGCTCTTTCCACCATAATAACACCTGAAATGGTTAATGTGAAAGAAGTTTTCTCCAAAAATTTCGGGGGCTTATCCTCAGGGAAAGGAGCCCTAATGGTGCAATGGTTAAGCAGAAGGTTGCAGCCTAGGAAACCCTATGGGGCAGCTCTACTCTGTCCTACAGGGTCACTATGGGTCTGAATCAACTCGATGGCACAAAACCACAAGCCTCAGGGAAGGCCCCCAGGTGGCACAAATGGTTTGCTCTCCACTACTAACCTAAAGGTTGGTGGTTCAAATCCACCACACACAGTTCTACTGTATAACACGTGAGTTGCCAGAAATCAGAATCAACTCAACGGCAACGGGTTTGGGTTTTTTGGCATCTTCAAGGGTCAGGTTGCTCCGTCTGCAGAAGCTCCTTTGCATGAGTCTCATTCATGTAAGCTTTGTAGATACTCTGAGTACTTTCTGTGCGCATATTATTTAACATGTTCAGAGTAAACGCAATACTTTACAAACCTAGATCAGAATTCTGAAACCAGGCGTGAGGAATAATTCAACGTTCTCCAAGGCCACCCAGCCCCCAAGCCCATGCTAGCCATGCGGGCCCAAACCAGAAGAGCAGACTCTTATCAGAAGATTAGACTTTAATCAAACATCCCCACAAACTGGAATGTCCTTGCTTTCTTGTCAAATTTCATAGAGTCAATTTCAACTCATAGTGACCCCATGTGACAGAGTAGAACTGCTCCATAGGGTTTTCTAGGCTGTTACCTTTACAGGAGCAGACCACCAGGTCTTTCTTCTGTGGAGCCACTGGGTGGGTTTGAACCGCCAATGTTTCAGTTAGCAGCTGAGCTCTTAACCGTCGCGCCACCAGGGCTCCTTGTCCTGGCAAATATTAATAAACACATTCACTTCTGAGTTAGAGGAGAAATATCTTCTTCCCCCCAAACAGATAATAGTTTCTCTGTTACTTGGAAATAAATGAGCAATTTTAAAAATCCATAGCTTTGGTGGGGAGTTGGAGCTTTGAGAGTTTAATGATTATTTTTTATTTTCTTTCCTACAGTTGTTAGTCTTTCCCTTGTTGTCTTAGACATCTAGTGCTGCTCTAACAGAAATACCACGAGTGGACGGCTTTAACAATGAGAAGTTTATTCTCTCAGGTCCAGTGGGCTACAAGTCCAAATTCATGGCATCAGCTCCAGGGGAATGCGTTCTCTGTCGGCTCTGGAGGAAGGTCCATGTCATCAATCTTCCCTTGGGCTGGGAGCTTCTCTGCACAGAAACCTCAGGTCCAAAGGACACACTCTGCTCCTGGCACTGCTTTCTTGGTGGTATGAGGTTCCCATGTGTCTCTGCTTGCTTCTCTCTTTTATATCTCAGAAGAATTGGCTTAAGACACAACCTAATCTTGTATACCTCATCAGTATAACTGCCGCTAATCCATCTTATTACATCATAATGATTGAATTTACAACATGTAAGGAAATCACATCAGATTACAAAATGGTACACAGTCCTACAATACTAGGAATCATGACGCAGCCAAGTTGACAGATATTTTGGGGCAACACAATTCAATCCATGACACTTGTCTTCTAAGGTGAAATTATATTCAATGCACATTTTTAACTTTCAGCTGGATTTTACAGAGTCAGTAGTTGGACTTAAGGAGCCCTGGTGGTGCAATGGTTAACGGCTCAGCTGCTAACTGAAAGGTTGGTGGTTCAAGCCCACCAGCTGCTCCGCAGAAGAAAGGCCTGGCAATCTGCTCCCATAAAGATTACAGCCTAAAAAACCCTATGGGGCAGTTCCAGTCTGTCGCATGGGCTCTCTGTGTGACAACCAAAACAACAGTCGGACTTGCGGTGGGGTGTGCGGCGCACTAGAAATGAATGAAATGTAGGAATTGCAGACCTACCAAGCCAGCTTCTTGAAGGGCTTCTGATGATCTCAACCCGTGTGTGACATTACTAAATATGACCAGCAGAGGGCAGCTTCTCCTTGTTTAAGGCAGAAAGCCTCTGCGGATGGAGCTGTTTTCCGGCGAGCGCAGAGACCCTCCCACCACGAACTGACAATAAATCTCTATTTAGCCTTTGCCTCTGGCGAAAGGGCAGAAAGGGGCTGGTGAAGAAACCCCTTCTCAAGGTCCTCGGTAGACATGGGCTTATTCGGGGATCCAGCTCTTATCTATTGCTTGCTCTGATTTGGGCTTGGGGCTGAGTGTGAACATCGCAAAGATGAAGGCGCTCAATCCCCTAATAGGCCTACAGCCTGGGAGTGGGAGTCAGAGGTCATGGGTGGGCAAGGGGAGCCCAGAGACAGGTCGGAGGAGGGGATGCAGCATTATGGATCCTATCATGCTTAGGAGAAGACTCCCTCTAGAGTAGCTCTCTGGAGCGGCCCTCTTGGCCCACCCCTTCCCCTAGATTTCTACTCTGCCCTGACCCCCTGGATGGCCTCACTGCCTCCAAAACCTATACAGCCAGTGAACTGGGATATATTGGCTTACCCTTTCTTCTTTTCTCCTATCCTGTAGGAACTGTGGCATCCCTGGGTGATGCAAACAGTTAACACACTTGGCTGCTAACCCAAAGGTTGGAGGTTCGAGTTCACCTAGAGGTGCCTCAGAAGAAAGGCCTGGTGATCTGCGTCCAGAAATTCAGCCATTGGAAACCCTATGGAGCGGTTCTACTCTGACACACATGGGGTCGTTGGGAGTCACAGTCGACTCCCCGGCAACTGGTTTGGTTTTTAACAAGCACCAGTCATTGCCTTCCTTCCCCACAGGAACATGTTTTACATCGTTCCATCTCTTCTCTTCATAGAGAGAAACCATCTTAATTCTCCTCGAATCCAGATTTCTGGGGTCCATGGAGTTGGGGTCACCCACCTAGGCCATCGCCCTGAGGTGATCTTTTGAACCTTGAACCTTGAGGAAGCTGGATTTCTAAGGTCACCTTTAAGTGAAACAGTGGTCGAGCGAGCAGGTTCGTGACACTGTTTTGCCTTAGGCCTTGGACTCTTTTTTTCTTTTTTCTTCCTGTTTCTTTTTATTTTAATTGTACTTTAGATGAAGTTTTACAGAACAAATTAGTTTCTCATTAAACAATTAATACAAATATTGTTTTGTGACATTGGTTGCCAACCCCACGACATGTCAACACTCTCC
This sequence comes from Trichechus manatus latirostris, assembly GCF_000243295.1. NCBI lineage: Eukaryota > Metazoa > Chordata > Mammalia > Sirenia > Trichechidae > Trichechus > Trichechus manatus. The sequence continues at coordinate 2,622,176 of NW_004444054.1, forward strand.
CCTTCTGGACGTTGGGTTCCCTGTTACCAGCTTTCCTGTCCCCTCCCACCTTCTCATCCTTGCCCGCGGGCTGGTGTGCCCATTTAGTCTCCTTTGGTTTTATGGGCCTGTCTAATCTTTGGCTGAAGGGTAAAAGTCAGGGGTGACTTCCCTACCAAGTTAAAAGGGTGTCCAGGGGCCATACTTTCAGGGTTTCTCCAGTCTCTGTCAGACCTGTGAGTCTGGTCTTTTTTTGTGAGTTAGAATTTTGTTCTATATTTATCTCCAGCTCTGCCAGGGACCCTCTATTGTGATTCCTGTCAGAGCAGTTGGTGGTGGTAGCCGGGCACCATCTAGTTGTGCTGGACTCAGTCTGATGGAGGCTGTGGTAGTTGTCCTTTGGACGAATCTTTCCCTTGTGTCTTTGGTTTTCTTCATTCTCTCTTGCTCCAGACGGAGTGAGACCAGTGGAGTATCTCAGATGGCCGCTCACAAGCTTTTAAGACCCCAGATGCTACTCACCAAAGTACGACGTAGAACATTATCTTTATAAACTATGTTAAGGCACTGGGCTCTTTTGAAGAATTATCTATGCACAGTCAGTTTAGAAAAAGAGAGACTCCAAGATTGCGCTAGAAGCTATGTGTTTAGGGTAAACTGTTATTATGAAAGGTCAGCCCTGGTGGCACAGGGGTTAAGAGCTTGGCTGCTATCCAAAAGGTCAGTAGTTCAAATCCACCAGCTGCTCCTTGGAAACCCTATGGAGCAGTTCTACTCTGACTATGAGTAGGAATCCACTCGTCAGCAACAGGTTTGGTTTTTGACGCTACGTAGTGTAGCTGCCAACAGGCCCAGGCCGCAGCATGGCTCGGGCAGTTTATATTTCATCACCACTTCCCCTCGGATCACCCACATGTCCCCAGTGTCCCCACAAGGCCTGGTCTCAGGTGGCTGCCGGAGCTGAGGGTTTTGTTGTTTTTCTTTTTCTTTTCATTCTTTTGACCTGCACCCTGGAGCTCACAGGTCCTGCTAATGTGCTCCAGGGCCCACATCACTGTCCCAGAGAAGGTCCTTCTGACACAAGGACCTAGAACTCACATGCTGTTTAATTGGGACCATCTGCGCTGCCGCCTGCCTACATGGCCCAGCTGCTGATTAGAGCAGCCTTTCTCTCCTTCTGGGAGTCCCGCCCTGAGTGGGGCCCTTCCTCTTGTGCCTTGTCAACAGTGCAGGGCCTGAAACAGACACCCGTGCTCCTTCACGCAGAGGTGGAATTCTCACCTTCCACATGGAAGACCCGGCTTCCATCCCCGGCCAGTGCACCTCATGTGCAGCCACCCGTCTGTCAGTAGAGGTTTCCATGTTGCTATGATGTCGAACAGGTTTCAGCAGAGCTTACAGACTAAGACTAGGAAGAAAGGCCTGATGATCTACTTCCAAAAATCAGTCCATGAAAACTCTATGGATCACAATGGTCCCATCCGCAACCGATCCTGGGGATGGTGCAGGACCAGACAACATTTTCCTTTATGCATGGGGTTGTCAAGAGTCGGGGGAAACTCTAAGGCAGCCAAAAACAACAATATAGGGTTCCAGAACAACAACAGAGGATTCAGCAACAACAACAAAGAGCTTGAGAATAACAACGTAGAGTTCAAGAACAACAGCGTAAGGTTTGAGAACAACACAGAGTTTGAGAACAACACAGGGTTCAAGAGCAACCACACAGGGTCTGAGAACAACACAGGATTCGAGAACAATATAGTGTTCGAGAACAACAGACAGAAAAAAACAACACTGAGTTCGAGAACAACAACACTGAGTTCCAGAATAACAACACTGCGTTCGAGAGCAACAACACTGAGTTCAAGAACAACGTAGAGTTCGAGAACAACACAGAGTTCGAGAAGGCGTCGACCCTTGCAGCCTCCCACGTTGGGCTGCTGAGCACCCTCCAGCCTCCAGGGGCAGCTCCCTTCCATGGGCATTGCTATGGGATCTGCCCCAGTCATGGAGGTCAGGGTCCTGAAGGTGCCCGGACACTGGGGTCCTTCTGCGGTGCAGCAGGAAGCCCAGTGCATCTTGAAAGCCTGGATACGCAGAGGTCTGGGGTTTGCTTGCAAAGAGCTCACCGGCCAGACACTGAGCAGACGTGGGGGAGCTTGTCGAGCCCTGCAGCCTGCCGGGCACGGGGATTGTGATCTCACATAATGCGCTTCATCTGATCCTCTCAAAACCTCTGCTCGGGAGCAACCAACACAGTGCATGGCTGTCCTTGTCTCTCTGGTTCTAACTGACAGTGTTTGTACCCAGTCCCACTTCCCCTCCAACTGGGCCAGCCCTCCAGGCTAGGCTGTCTCTGTGGGTCATTTGTTCAATGCCAAAGGCTGACTTGTCCTCTTTTAAAACAAAACAAAGAAGGTAGAGTGTAAGAAAATAGGAAATTCCAGGGTTGTTATGAAGCCAGAGGTCTAAAAATAGCTCTGTAAAGCAGTGGACTCAATTGTGGTTTCTCTTTATCTTGAAAGGGCAGCTACTAATGACCCAAACAGGCCGCTTTGTCTAGGCTGGTAATATGCCAGACAGCAACATTGGCAGAATAACGGGGACAGGGCAGCCCCCCAACAAAGGACGGCGCTCAGTGGGCAGGTCAGCGTGTCCCATAGGCGGGACTGGGGTGCAGGGCTCCTGGGGCCTCAGCTTCTTCAGCGTCAGCAGAGAAGGTCATAGGCATAAAGAAGGGGAACTGAGCAGGATTCCTAAGGCAACGGTCACAGTTGGTCACCCCAGGAAACCAGCTCCCTCCCTTCAGCTCCTAAAATAATAGGAAAAGAAAAAAAAAAAAAAAAATGCTGTGGCACCTCTACTTTCCATACACATGCTAGCTGCTGTACCTGCATCGTTTTATTTAACCCTCACAGCTGTGGGAGGGAGATGCTTTTTGCCCCATTTCATCGCCAAGAAAGCCGAGGCTTTAGGAGGTTAAATAACTGGCCCAAGGTTTGCATAGCTAGTCAGTGGCAGAACCTGGGTTTAAACCCAGCTTTAACTGTCCTCCAGTCCCTGACCCCTCCTAACCACTATGCTACTACGTTGCTTCAGCTGTAAAACCATGGGCTGACATGATCCTGGCCCAGCAGAAAGAATTTCCTAATTTGAAGGCTTATAAAACCTCAAAGTGGAGGCATCGGTGGTTCAGCGGGAGAATTCTCACCTTCCCTGCTGGATACCCAGGTTCAATTCCTGGCCAATGCACCTCATGAGCAGCCACAACTTGTCTTTTGGTGGAGGCTTGTGTGTTGCTATGATGCCAAACAGCTTTCAGCAGAGCTTCTGGACTAAGATGGATGAGGAAGAAAGGCCTGGCAATCTAATTCTGGAAAACTAGACAGTGAAAACCCTAGGATCATGGATGGTGCCTAGCTACCATTACTGAATGTTTTGCTCAAAGATTCTATAGAAGAATCCTGATCAACAGAGAGAAGAATACAGAACAGAATTTCAAATTATCATGGAATCCAGACTTTCTGGAGCCACTGAGCCTAGGTGAACCCCCGAAACTCTTGCCCTGATATAATCTTTAAACTTTAAACCAAAACTATCCCCTGAAGTTTCCTTTGAACCAAAAAAATAGTTTAATTAGTAAAGTACATCTGCTTTGAGCACTGTGCTCTTTTAAAGAAGTATCCGTGTGAGATCAAATTGACAAGGGCAACTTAAAAGGTTGGATGAGAAGCTTAGGGGGCAGTGAGTTTCAGATAATAAAACCCAAACCAAACCCATTGCCGTCGAGTTTATTCCAACTCATATCGACCCTATAGGAGAGAGTAGAACTGCTCTATAGGGTTTCCAAGGAGCAGCTGGTGGATTCGAACTGCCAGTCTTTTAGTTGGCAGCTGAATACTTAACCACTGCACCACCTGGGCTCCATTTAAGACAATGGTGGTAGAATCATGTGGAAAAGGATAATGAGAATGGTGGCACCATCAATGACACTGAATTGCACGTGTAGAAACTGTTGAAATGGTATGCCTTTAGGTGTGTATACTTCCACAAAAAAAAAAAAACAGGTAAAGAGAGAAAAAAAAAGAAAACCCTATGGATCACAACAATCTGATCTACACCTGATGGTGCAGGACCGGGTAGCATTTCATTCCATTGTGAACGGGGTCACCATGAGTCAGGCGCAGACTCAATGGCAGCTAAAACAATAACCACGGCCACAAACCTTAAAGCAGGCCCCGAAGGAAGATTCCAAACCATCTTGTAAGACACAGCTTAGTCCCCTGGAAGAAGAACGACGTTGGGCAGCCACCACTCCCACCTCAAATGTTTAATTGAGCACCTACTATATGGCAGGGACTATTCTAAAAAATAAGGAGCCCTAGTAGCTTAACAGTGGTTAAAGGCTCGGCTGACAACTGAAAGGTCAGCGGTTTGAACCTACTGGCAGCTCTGCAGAAGAAGGACCTGGTGATCTGACCCATAAAGATTACAGCCTATGAAACCCTATGGGGCAGCTCTACTCTGTCACAAGGAGTCACCATGAGTCGGAATCGACTCAACAGCACCCAGCGACAATAGCTGAAGCACATGACCCAGGAGGTGGGAGGTGAAGCTGGAGAGAAGGGTAGGGGCAGGTGAGAAGAACCTCCTCAGGGCACGGGTTCTAGGTCATGTGCAACAGGGAGCAATTGGAAGGCTTGGAGCTGGGGAGCAAGGCAATCTGATCTAGGTGTTAGCAGAGCATTCTGGCTGCTGTTGGGAGGTGGCCTGCGGAGAGGCAGAGAGGACATGGAGGCCCAGTAGGGAGTGAGTGGACACAGTGGTCCTGGCAGGAAAGGGTGTGGCTGCTTCTAGGAGGAAACTCTCTCCACTTCTCAAGCCCTCGTAGAGAGGGAACTTCTCTCTCCAGGAGAGGAGCATAGGGAAGGACCACTCCGGCCCCCGACCCCTCCTCCCTCCTCCCTCCTTCCCCAGGTGACATTGGTGACAGGAGAGAAGAACCGATGGCCCTGAACAGCTGCCACCTCACCCTCCCACTGTGCCAAGACGGGCCTGGGTGAGTGAGTTGGCCTAATGCAGGAGAAGCATGGAGAAGCCCAGTGAGCCGCGCCCAAGCCCTGCTCTCCGTGTTCTTGCTCTTTTCCCCATTTTATCGCCAAGAAAACAGAGGCTTTAAGAGGTTAAGTAGCCTTAACAGATGGGGGTGGCTATGCATGATGTGCATTGGCCAGGAATTGAACCCGGGTGTCCTGCATGGACGGCGAGAATTCTACCACTGAACCACCAGTGCCCTCACTATTCCCATTATACAGATGGGAAACCTGGGGCTCAGAGGGTAAGTGATTTGCCTTAGGGCATGGCTAGTATGAAACACAGCCTCACCCCAAGGGTTTGCTCTCCCTCAGCCAGACTCCTGCATCGGAGGGAAAGAGGGGCTGTCACCTCTGGGCCCCTAAAACCGAAAGGAGCAGACGCACTGGGGAGATATCCTGCAGGACTTGCTGGTTGGTTCTGGCTATGGGGGTGTCGGCGGGGAACGAGCGGATGAAGGGTGACTCCGGGGTGTTTGGCAGAAGCAAGAGGACGACTGGTGTTGCCATTTACTCAGACGGGGAAGATTCGGGGGAGGGGCTTCGAGGAACATTCAAGAGCTCTGTGTATTTAGTTTGCGATACCTGTCAGACTTCCAAGTGGAGTTGTCAAGCAGGCAGTTGGAGAAAATACTCAAAGGGAGAGATTGCTAAGGACTTCCTGGACGCTTCTGGCTGACTTTCCCTTCCCCCCCATTCCCACTCTCCATGTCTGCTCTCCGCACCCAGGCCCTCTCGCCACTCCACAGCAGGGCTTCAACCTGGTTAATTCTGGTTCAAACCCCTGCTGAAGATTTGCGCTTCCACCCCCAATATACTGAATCAGAAGATACATTTTTAGCAAGATGATTCAGTATACGGGGGGTGGGGGGGGGAGGTGGAAATGCAAATTCTCAGCAGGGGGCTTGGACCGGAATGAATGGCTTTGAAGCCTTGCTCCAGAATCAGCCATTTCTCCATGGAGTGGGGGCCACGAGTCACACAGGGGCAGGACGCAGCTCCGAAACAGCTTTCTCTCTTGAAGCTTCGTTAAAAACTGGCTCGGTTTGAGAAAAGCCATTGGCTCAGTTATAGAAGAGCCGACCTAATTAGGAAGGTGTGGAGGCCAGCGAAGACCAGATTATCACGCCAGGTCTTCTTCCTGTTCCCTGCCTGGCACCGACACCCTTAAGCCAACCAGCTGTGGTTGAGTCAGCTCCGACTCATGGCAACCCCACTTGTGCAGAGTAGAACTGCTTCACGGGGTTTTTTTCAGTGGGTGATTTTTTGGAAGCAGATCACCAGGCCTTTCTTCTGAGGTGCCTCTGGGTGGATTCAGACCTCCAACCTTTTGGTTAGCAGCCAAGCGTGTTAACCATTTGTCCCATCCGAGGACTCCTCACTCTTAATGAAGTAATAAAACCAGCCAACACTAACTAGCGCAACATATCAGGCACCGTGCCAAGCGCTGCATATGTTTTATCTTATCCTCCCCATGACCCTACAAGGTGGGTTGCTACTATTATCTCCATTTTTCAGATGGTGTAACTGAGGCTTAGAGAGTTTAGGGAGTAACTAACCCAAAGGAGTCCCAGGCTGGTGCAAATAGTTAAGTGCTCAACTAAAGGTTGAAAGGTTGGCAGTTTGAACCTACCCAGAGATGTCTCAGAAGACAGGCCTGGTGAGCTGCTTCCGAAAGGTCACAGCCATTGAAAATTCTATGGAGCAGATCTACCCTGCACACATGAGATCGCCATTGGTCGGCATCGACTGGACAGTACCTAACAACAGCCCCCACTAGCCCAAAGTCTCCGTGACAGAGATGGGATTCAAAACCGTGTCTCAATGTCAACTCAAGAGTCCTGTGCTCTCATGGAAGCTTCATAGACACAGCCAAACTCCCTGAGGGACCAAATTACTGGTCTGAAGGTTGTGGGGACATTGGTTTCGGGGAACATCTAGCTCAACTGGCGTAACATAGTTTATAAAGAAAATGTTCTACGTTCTACTTTGGTGAGTAGCGTCTGGGGTCTTAAAAGCCTGTGAGCGGCCATCTAAGATACTCCACTGGTCTCACCCATCTGGAGCAAGGGAGAATAAAGAAAACAAAAGAAACAAGGGAAAGATTAGTCCAAAGGACTAATGGACCACAACTACCACAGCCTCCACCAGACTGAGTCCAGATGGTTCCTGGCTACCACCACTGACTGCTCTGACAGGGATCACAATACAGGGTCCCAGGCAGAGCTGGAGGAAAATGTAGAACAAAATTCTAACTCACAAAAAAAAAAGACCAGACTTACTGGCCTGACAGAGACTGGACAAATCCCAAGAGTATGGCCCCCGGACACCCTTATAGCTCAGTAATGAAGTCACTCGTGAGATTCACACTTCAGCCAAAGATTAGACAGGCCCATAAAACAAAATGAGACTAAATGGGCCAAGCAACTCAGGGGCAAGGATGAGAAGGCAGGAGGGGACAGGAAAGCTGGTAATGGGAAACCGAAGGTAGAGAAGGGAGAATGTTGACATGTAATGAGGCTGGCAACAATCGTCACAAAACAATATGTGTACTAATTGTTCAATGAGAAATTAGTTTGCTCTGTAAACTTACATCTAAAGTACAATAAAAAAATTAAAAAAAAAAAAAAAAAAGGCAAGCAAATCACTTACAAAAACAGGGTCCTGTGCTCATGGCCCTACAGTCCATGCCTGACTTTCCCACTCGGATCTGGGCACCTCTGATCTGGGCACCTCCATGCCTTGGGAGTGGCCCCAGAGAGGATGGCCTTGGGAGAAGTTCTCTCCTCAGCCTATGCATCCCTGCCACTGCCGCCTGCACACTCAGAGATCAAAAGCCTGCCTGGGAGTCAGTTTTCCCACTTGCAGCCTTCTGACCTGGACAAGGCAATGTGGCCACACAGTCCTAGCGCCTCCCCTCACCACAGCTCCATCCACGGGTTCCAGGGAGGAGGGGAGAGGTGTGGAGCAGTGAGTGGACATCCAGGGGGGTGAGAGTCAGAGCCATGAGCACCCTTTTCCCAGTTGCCTTCCTGCCCCAGAGCCCCAAGTGGAGATGGCATGAAGACTGGGGGAAGTGAGGACAGGCGGGGCTTGGAGGTCAGGGAGACCCAAGTCCATCCTCTGGCTCTGTTTCTTACTAGCAATTATCTAAGACAAAATCACCCTCTAAGTCTTAGGTTTCTCCATCTGTATGATGGGAATAATAAGAGCATTGGTAATCCAGTGGTAGAATTCTCATCTTTCATGTAGAAGATCTAGGTTGGATTCCCAGCCAACATGCCTCACGTGTAGCCACTACCTGTCTGTCAATGGAGGCTTGGGTGTTGCTATAACGCTGAACAGGTTTAAGCAGAGCTCTCGCTGGTGGGTTCAAAACACTGACCTTTTGGTTAGCAGCCAAGCACTTAATCACTGAGCCACCAGGGATCCTTCCAGACAAAGACAGACTGGGAAAACAAGCCTGGTGATCTCCTTCTGAAAATCAGTTAATGAAACCCTATGGATCACAATGGTCTGAGCCACAACTGATCATGGGGACAGCACAGGACCAGGCAGCATTTTATTCCGTTGTGCATGGGGTCGCCATGACTTGTAGGCCGACTCAACGGCAGCTAACAATAATGACATAATGGGAATATCTATCTATACGTTATTGTGAGATTAGCGATCATGGTGTTAATCAAGGCAGTGCCAGGAAGACCTCAGGCATTCAAGATACAGGTCGTGGTTAGGAGACTGAATTCTGGAGGCAGGCGCACTTGGATTCTAATTCCACTAAGTTATTTAATACATTTAAACGTGGTTTACTTAAACGTAGAATGATAGTAACAATTGTCTTTACCTCACAGGGTTGTTTGAGGATTAAATAAAATTATGCATATAAATCAGTTTAGCACAGAGCCTGACAAAAAAAACTTGAGCTGTTATCACCATAATTATTTTTAAAAATGACTGAAGGGCTTAGAAATCAACAGCATCACAATAGCAATAAACACACTGGCATTAATATTTTGTTTTCTAAGGACCATTCCCACCTACAAAATGACAGGCTCCTTAAAGAAATGGGCCTAGAAGAGTTTGCTATTCTAGAAAGCAAGGAAGTACTCAGACTAATGTGGACACATGAAAAAAGACACAGGAGCTGGCTTGAAGGGGCTCCGACTGTCCAAATTTGGGAGAATATGATTATCAAGACCAATTATGATGGCAATAAATTATAATACTTTGAATTAAAATATCCATTAAAAAAAAAAAAAACCCAAACCCTTTGCCATCAAGTCAATTCCGACTCATAGCGACCGTATAGGACAGAGTAGAACTGCCTCATAGGGTTTCCAAGGAGCAGCTGGCGGATTCGAACTGCTGACCTTTTGGTTAGCAGCCGAGTTCTTAACCACTGTGCCACTAGGGCTCCAAAATATCCACAGTGATACCAAAAGCAAAGGGAGGGCTGCTGCAGAAGAGCTGGCCTTGGGTTCAGCCTCCTGACTTGAGCCACTCCAGCTGAATCCTTCATATGATTCAAAGCAGAGTCAACACTCTCCCCTCCTCTTTCCTCTTCTCACAGCCCCTCTTCTCCCACTTCGGAACGAAATGGTGTCTGCCTCATCCATCAACTCAACCACTTCTGCCGAATCCTCAGTGACCCTGCAAGCGCTCTTCTCTCACTTGAGTGCCATTTGATTTCCTGCCCACTTTCTCTCTCTGATCAGTTTCTCCCCTTAAATCTCCTGTCGCTCCTGGTCCCCTTCTTCCTGCGGGCTGCGTCTTCCTGGTCTCCTGTGCTGACTATTCTTATCCAAATCACTCCCCAAATTTTGACATTTTCCAAGGATCTGTCTGGGGGTGACTTCATCCCACTCAACACTCCTTGGGCAATTTCATCTTTCTGCAGTTGTCCTCACGCCCCCCCATTCCAAATTTGTGTCTCACATGTGTGTCTCCAGCCTCAGTCGACTTCCTAATATCCAGGTAGGCATGTGTTCTCAGCGGTCTGTTGTACATCGCCATTATAAGCCCTCCAAACCAAAAAAAAAAACCAAACAAATAAACAAACTTATTGCCATCGAGTCAATTCTCATTCATAGAGATCCTACAGGACAGGGTAGAACTGCCCTGTAGAGTTTCCAAGGCCATAAATCTTTACAGAAGCAGACTGCCACATCTTTCTCCTGTGGAGCAGCTGGTGGGTTCGAACCACCAACCTTTGGCTTAGCAGCCGGGCACTTAACCACTGTGCCACCAGTGCTCCTTATAAACCCTCCAGTCACCTTAAACCCAGCAAATCCCAAATTAATTAGACATGTACCCCATACCCATATCTTCAACCTGCCCTTGTCCTGTATTTCCTTCCCAGGTTGTTGTTGGATGCCTTTGAGTCAATTCCAATTCATAGTGACCCTACAGGACATAGTAGAACTGCCCCATAGGGTTTCTTAGGCTTTAATCTTTATGCGAGAAGATGGCCAGGTCTTTTTTCCTATAGAGCTGCTGGGTGGGTTCAAACCACCAACCTTTCAGTTAGCAGCCAAGTGCTTAACCATTACATCACCAGGGCACCTTCCCTTCCAGGTTAATGGTTATTATGTCCAGCAGGTCACCTAAAATGTAGGACTCGTTCTAACTTCTCCATCTCCCCAGTCTCTAAATTCCATCATCCACCAGAATCCTATCGATCCCACCTCCTAAATAATCTCACCTCCATCCCTCCTTCCAGGCCTTAGTTCATACTCTTGTCAGCTTCCATTTGGAATACTCTTAACAGTTGGCTCTCAGGTCTCCATGCTTTCAGCCCTCCCACCTCCAAAATGGCACCCACGCTGCCCGCACAATGAAGGATGGTCTTCAAATACAAATCTGATCATCTCACTTTGCCATGGAGCACACAGTCCCTGTAAACTTAGTCTCATACTCTGCCATTTCCTTGCTCTAGTCATAATGGCCGCCATTCATCTGTCAGTTTGTTGCACTGTGGTGGCTTGCATGTTCCTCTGATGCTGGAAGCTATGCCACCAGAATTTCATATACCAGCAGGGTCACCCATGGTGGATAGGTTTCAGTGGAGCTTCCAGACTAAGACAGGCTAGAAGGAAAGGCCTGGAGATCTACTTTTCAAAATTAGCTAATTAAAACCCTATGGATCACAACAGAACATTGTCTAATACCGTGGTAGAAGATGAGCCCCCTAGGCTGGAAGTCACTCAGAATACACAATGGCTACACCAGCTCTCTGAAGATAGTGCAGGACCAGGCAATGTTTCGTTCTGTTGTACAGGGCGCGGTCATGAGTCGGAGCTGACAAGTCATAACGAGCTGTTTTCAGAGCCCCAAACGCTCCTTGCTCTTCCTCATCTTCTAGCTTCCCCCATGAGTCCCCCTCTGTCTAGAGTGCTCCTGACTACCTGGAGAATGACTACCTAGCCTTCAAGACATCCTGCCCCAATCTCATCCGATTCAGGTGGACATCCTCTTTCCTGTTCCCATAGCAACTGGTATGCAATTCTAGTACCTCCTTTATCACACTGTATCCTAAGAATTTACTTTTATGTCTATTTCCCCCACTAGGCTCACTGGAAGCAGGGACAGAGTCTTATACACCATGCATTTCCAGAGCCTGCCACTGTGCCTGACTTAGTAAATATCTGATTGCCTAAAGAAATCAGTCTAGAAAATTCTTGGAACTGGGAGGGAACTCACAGAACCCCCTGCCAAACACCCTCATTTTCACCTGAAGAAACTGGGAACCAGAGAGGGAAGGTGCTTTCCCCAGGTGAACTAGACGATTGTTGCTGAGAACTGAGGTGGGCGCCCCCAACTCTAGTCTGTGTCAAATCATGCAGATAAATGAAAGGATGTGTGTGGAGGTGGGGGAAGTCCAGCTTGTGAACACCACAGACCTGAACAGCTCCCAGCCTGGGGGTAGTTTCGTCTATGAAAAGCAGCCCAGGTGGAAACCACATGTTTTCTTTGTATTCACTTTCTTCTTTGCCCCTCGTCGGCTTTCTCTGTCTGTCCTGGCCTGGTTTTCTTCACACCCTAGCTTCTAGACAGTGGCGAGCTAGTGTGAGTGAGGACCTGTTCCCTCACACGTGACATCTCTGCAGGCTCTGAGGGGACTCTAGGGCAGACTCGCCTTCTGATCATCATTTTATACTCTCTCGGCCTCCTCAGAGTTATTAAGCCGGTTGGTATCCCAGGCAACCTGAAAGCAGCTCTTGGACATCTTAACCCAAAAAAGACAGCTCCAAGGGAAAGAGAGCCATCCTCACAGGTGCTGTCATCACTATGCTCAAAAAGCTGGTAAATAACCAGGAAGGGACCAGCGGCCTATTTATCACAGGGGAGTCAGGGTGGGAGGCAAGGGCTGAGGCAGAGAATACTCGGCTGTGTAAGAACAGGTCCCTTTTTCTAGCTGTGACATCGATTTCTCTGGTCCAAAATCCCAGCTAAGTGTTTCTTCAGGGGACTCCACAATTTCCTCCTCCACCCAAATGCAAGTTAATCTTGGTGAAAATGCAGAGCCAAAGAGTCCTTAGGTACCAGTCAGTGGGTTTCTGGAATGTTCCAAGAGCCCCCCAGACCTCACCCTTTTTCCACAGGATGTTATCTGATCCCACTGCCCACAGCGCAAAGCCACGAAAGTGCAACTGAATCCAGCCCCTGGAAAAGCCACCTCCTTCTGAAGCCTTCCACTTAAACCGTGCTCTTGAATTCAGCTTCAGGAATTCCTACAAGTCCCCAGATAGAGAACCTCAGATGGCTGTGAGCTTATAGGGCCTCCATTCATAAAACCCCAGGCCCTTTCCACGTGGGTGTCTTGTTCCTCACATGAAAGGAAACAAAAGAAGCTGCCAAGCCTGTGTTTCCATGAGTCATTAAACCCTTCTCTCCAGAGACTCACATCTCCTACCCGCCCAAGGTATGCACACATGCCAAGAGGGAAGGCGACGATGTTCCCAACCTCCGGGGCCTGCCGAGCCTTTGATAAACAGACACATTCTTCAGACCCCAAAGTAGCCTGGGAACTATTTGATGTTTTTAAAGACGCCGCTGGCAGGGATGTGTGGGGTGCACGGATGGTACCCAGATGTGGGCCAGCAGATGGGGGCGGGTGCAGAAGGGCATCTGCCAGCACGTCTCTCACATCACCTGTGTTTCCCAGGCCACGCCAGGGGGCTCGGGTGTTCCTCTTTCTCAGGTCCCACACAACGTTGTGTGGGAGCTTAGGGCCTCTGAACTCCAGTTCCTTCTAGGGAGCTCCCAGCGTGCATCACACGGGCTCCCGATGACCCTCTGAGCTGCCTGGAGTCCACTCACTTCATCTTCCTGCGCCTACTGATGCTACTGAAGGCACCAGACCCCTGGTGGTGCTGCAAAAGTCACCCTGAGGCTACTATTTGTTGCTGTTGTTGTTGGTTGCTGACAAGTCAACCCCAGCTCATAGCAAGTCTATGCACAAACTCTGCCCGGTCCTGTGCCATCCCCATAAAAAGTTGCAGATCGGACCGTTATGATCCATAGGGTTTTCACTGGCTGATTTTCAGAAGGAGATTGTCAGGGCTTTCTTCCTAGTCTGTCTTAGTCTGGAAGCTCTGCTGAAACCTGTCAATTGTGGGTGACCCTGCTGGTATTTGAAATACCGGTGGCACAGCTTCGAGCATCATAGCAACATGCAAGCCACCACAGTACCATAAACTGACAGACAGGTGGTGGCAATGGGATATTGGATGACTCCATTCTTTTTTCCTTTAAGAGAAGTTATTGCCCAGCAGGAACATCACATCCTCCAGGAAGTTCTTTTGATAGGACTAAATCTTAGGTTTAATGCTGCTTAACCCAAGAAATTTGGAAGACAGCTACCTGGTCAACCAACTGGAAGAGATCCATATTTATGCCTATTTCCAAGAAAGGTGATCCAACCGAATGTGGACATTATCAAACAATATCATTAATATCACATGCAAGCAAAATGTTGCTGAAGATCATTCAAAAGTGGTGGCAGCCGTATATCGACAGGGAACTGCCAGAAATTCAAGCCAGATTCAGAAGAGGACGTGGAACCCGGGATATCATTGCTGATGTCAGATGGATCTTGACTGAAAGCAGAGAATACCAGAAAGATGTTTACCTGTGTTTTATTGACTATGCTAAGGCATTCGGCTGTATGAATCATAACAAATAATGGGTAACATTGCGGAGAATGGGAATTCCAGAACACTTAATTGTGCTCATGAGGAATCTGCTCATAGACCAAGAGACACTCATTCTAACAGAATAAGGAGATACTGTATGGTTTAAAGTCAGGAAAGGTGTGCGTCTGGGTTGTATCCTTTCACCATACCTATTCAATCTGTATGCTTAAGTAAATAATCCGAGAAGCTGAACTATATGAACTAAAACGGGGCATCAGGAATGGAAGAAGACTCATTAACAACCTGCATTATGCAGATGACACAACCTCGCTTGCTGAAAGTGAAAAGGACTTGAAGCACTTACTGATGAAAATCAAAGACCACAGCCTTTGGTATGGATTACACCTCAACATAAAGAAAACAAAAATCCTCACAACTGGACCAATAAGCAACATCATGATAAATGGAGAAAAGACTGAAGTTGTCAAGGATTTCATTTTACTTGGATCCACAATAAACCCATGGAAGCAGCAGTCAGGAAATCAAAAGACACATTGCATCGGGCAAATCTGCTGCAAAAGACCTCTTTGAAGTGGAGGTCAAGCAATGAGAAGAGTGCAGGATCAAGAGAGAGAGTTTTGCCAGAATATCCATTTATATACTGAAGGCAGGCAACAACCCCAAGAAAACTCCTCTTTCAACTGATTGGCTGCTCCCATCAGATCACAAAATGGAAGATAATTGCATAGTGTCTGCCAAACCACTCAGAATCATAGCCAAGCCAAGCTGACACATATTAACCATCACACTTGGCTTGTAGATGCATCACTCCTATATCTTCCTCCATCTTCACATGGGCATCCTCCCTCTGTGTCTGCCTCTATGTCCGGGCCGTCTTCCCTGTGTGTCTGTGTCTCTTCTCTTCTTATGAGGACATTAGTCATATTGAATTAGGGCTTACCCTACTCCAATATAACCTTATGTTTACTAACAATGTCTTCAAAGACCCTATTCCAAATAAGAACAAATTCACAGGTACTGGGGTTTAGGACTTCAACATATCTTTTAGGGGATACAATTCAACTCATAATACCCGCTTTGGGAATTCTTCAATGTCAGAGTGGGTCCCTCATAGCCTATTTTGATAAAGACCCTTGCCATGCGTGCCTCCCAAATCGAGATAGTGTTTCTCAAGGCATGATCTGCAGCCCACCTGTGTCAGAAACTTTTGGGCTCCTTGTTAAAAATGCAGACCCCCGAGCCCCACTCCAGGCTCACTGGATTCAACTCTCTGGGGTGAGCTCTAGAAATCTGAAATTGATAGACACTTTCTAGATAATTCTTATGCACATTAAAACCTGATGCCCAGTATTTAGTCTATCTCAGAAAAATTAGAAGAAATCTTCTGAGACTGCTAGACATAGGTATTTAGAACAAATACTCATTAATCAATTGGGGACAGAACGTATTTAGGAGGTTTGGGGTTGTGACATCTGGTAGTGCCACTCACATATCATCTGACCCAGCCTCAGGGAACTGGTCCAATATCTTCAAGGGCAGCCCTGGTGTCTTCTGGTAACCAAATAAATATCAATAGTTATTGTTTTTGTTGTGTGCCATTGAGTCAATTCTGAGTCACAGTGACCCCATATGACTGAGTAGAGCTGCCCCATGGGGTTTTGTAGGCTGTAACTTTTATGGGAGCAGATAGCCAGGTTTTTCTTCCAAAGAGCTGCTGGTGGGTTCAAACCGCCAACCTTTCGGTTAGCTGCCAAGCAGTTAACCATTGCACCACAAGGGCTCCTTCAATAATCATTGGAGGGGAAAATATCCTTCTCCACTGTGACGAGAGCAAGGCAGCAGCACACAGTGAGGAGGCCAAGGAACAGCAACGAAGGACCAATATCAGGGTAAGTTCTAACCACCCCAGCGAGAGCTACAGAGCTGTGAGGACCCTCTGAGAAAGGAAGGAGACCTGTGAGTCAGAACACCAAGACCTTCTCTGGGTTGAGGTTTAGGAAGCAAAGGCTTGACACCCAGATCAGTTGATTCTCAATGGGAGCAGAACTACTCCCATTTTGAAGCGGGGGCAGCATTGTTACTTGTCACAATGATTTGGGGAGGGAGTGCTAGGCACTCAGAGACTACCAATGATAGACAAAGGAGCCCTGGTGGCACAGTGGTTAAGAGCTTGGTTGCTAACCAAAAGGTCAGCGGTTCAAACCCACCAGTCGTTCTACAGGAGAAAAATCTGGCAATCTGTTCCTGTAAAGATTACAGCCTTGGAAACTCTTTGGGGCAGTTCTACTCTGTCCTCCAAGGTCACTATGAGTCAGAATTGAGTCGACAGCAACAGCTTTGGCTTGGTTTTGGAATGATAGACATCCCGAAAATGTGAGAGACAGTCCCTACACAATGAAGAATTTTCTCCAATCACTCAGGATATTGATGTAAGTGAAAAACCTGTCTATGTTTAGCTAATCTTAGAGCCTAACTTCATTTTACATGAAAACACCAATTTTTTTTTTGTCAAATGGTTTAAATATACACTGACTCTTCTAGGGATGAAACTATGAGGTTTGTTTTCAGAATTCTTCCAAGAGTTGTTCACAGTTTTGGAAATATGTCAACCACAGTGGTTATAGTCATGGCATTTGACTTGTCATTAAAAAAAATTTCAGTCTGTATTCATTGAGTGTGATTTTACGTACAAGCTCAAGCGTCTGAGTCTTTTACTAGGTCTTCTAGGAACTGCCTGAGCATTTACTTTTTTTTAAAGTGCATTCTTTTATTATATTTGTATTTTTTTTTAAATTTTATTATGGTCTTCCTTATGGATTACACCTCAATATAAAGAAAACAAAAATCCTCCCAACTGGACCAATAAGCAACATCATGATAAATGGAGAAAAGATTGACGTTGTCAAGCATTTCATTTTACTTGGATCCACAAGCAACACCCATGGAAGTAGCAGTCAAGAAATGAAACGGTGTTGCATTGGACAAATCTGCTGCAAAAGACCTCTTTGAAGTGTTTAAAAGCAAAAATGTCACTTTGAGGACTAAGGTGCGCCTGACCCAAGCCATGGTATTTTCACTTGCCTCATATGTACACAAAAGCTGGACAATGAATAAGAAAGACTGAAGAAGAATTGATGCCTTTCAATTATGGTATTGGCAAAGAATACTGAATATACCATGGCCTGCCAGAAGAAAGAACAAATCTGTCTTGGAAGAAGTACAGCCAGAATGCTCCTTAGAAGGGAGGATGGCAAGACTGTCTCACATGCTTTGAACATGTTATCAGGAAGGACCAATCCCTGAAGAAGGACATCATACTTGGTAAAGTAGAGGGTCATTGAAAAAGAAGAAGACCCTCAATGAGATGGATTTACACAGTGGCTTCAGCAATAGCCTCAAACATAGCAACAATTGTGAGGATGGTGCAGGACAGGGCAGTGTTTCATCCTCTTGTACACAGGGTCGCTATGAGTTGGAACCAACTCGCCGGCACCTAACAACAACAACAACAATTGTTTATTTAAAAAATTTTAAACTTTTTTAAATTTTAA